>NW_027478170.1:4509800-4810454 GCF_051020975.1 Osmia lignaria lignaria | reverse complement strand
CAGTTCCTTTGAGCTGAATCTGCAAATATCTCGGAAACGAAGCGAGCTATGGCAAAATGGTAAGAGACGTTTTTTGTAGAGAATTATGTTTCCTACAATTTATGTTCTATGATATTTTTTGATCAGAAGCGTAGTTTTCGAGATATATCGAGATATTTAAAAGTTCCGAAGCTGCACCAACATAATAGAGATACAGAAACACCGTGGCCCCTTTCTTTGAGATAAATCTGCACTAGTGCGAGCCGCAAATGCCACTTCCAGCTTAGCTGTGCAGAAGAAGAACAACAAGAAGAAGAAATATCTCGAAATATGTCCGTTAGGCCCCTTCCCTTGAGATAAATGTGCAAATATCTCGGAAACGAAGCGAGCTATGGCAAAATGTTGAGAGACCTTTTTTGTAGAGAATTAAGTTTCCTACTATTTATGTTCTATGATATTTTTTGATCAGATGCGTAGTTCTCGAGATATATCAAGATATTTAAAAGTTCCGAAGCCGCACCAACATAATAGAGATACAGAAACACCGTGGCCCCTTTCTTGGAGATAACTCTGCACTATTGCGAGCTGGAAATGCCACTTCCAGTTTAGCTGTGCAGAAGAAGAACAACAAGAAGAAGAAATATCTCGAAATATGTCCGTCAGGCCCCTTCCCTTGAGATAAATCTGCAAATATCTCGGAAACGAAGCGAGCTATGGCAAAATGTTAAGAGACCTTTTTTGTAGAGAATTAAGTTTCCTACTTTTTATGTTCTATGACATTTTTTGATCAGATGCGTAGATGTCGAGATATATCAAGATATTTAAAAGTTCCGAAGCCGCACCAACATAATAGAGATACAGAAACACCGTGGCCCCTTTCTTTGAGATAACTCTGCACTATTGCGAGCTGCAAATGCCACTTCCAGCTTAGCTGTGCAGAAGAAGAACAACAAGAAGAAGAAATATCTCGAAATATGTCCGTCAGGCCCCTTCCCTTGAGATAAATCTGCAAATATCTCGGAAACGAAGCGAGCTATGGCAAAATGTTAAGAGACCTTATTTGTAGAGAAGTAAGTTTCCTACTTTTTATGTTCTATGATATTTTTTGATCAGATGCGTAGTTCTCGAGATATATCAAGATATTTAAAAGTTCCGAAGCCGCACCAACATAATAGAGATACAGAAACACCGTGGCCCCTTTCTTTGAGATAACTCTGCACTATTGCGAGCTGGAAATGCCACTTCCAGTTTTGCTGTGCAGAAGAAGAACAACAAGAAGAAGAAATATCTAGAAATATGTCCGTCAGGCCCCTTCCCTTGAGATAAATCTGCAAATATCTCGGAAACGAAGCGAGCTATGGCAAAATGTTAAGAGACCTTTTTTGTAGAGAATTAAGTTTGCTACTTTTTATGTTCTATGATATTTTTTGATCAGACGCGTAGTTCTCGAGATATATCAAGATATTTAAAAGTTCCGAAGCCGCACCAACATAATAGAGATACAGAAACACCGTGGCCCCTTTCTTTGAGATAACTCTGCACTATTGCGAGCTGCAAATGCCACTTCCAGCTGAGCTGTGCAGAAGAAGAACAACAAGAAGACGAAATATCTCGAAATATGTCCGTCAGGCCCCTTCCCTTGAGATAAATCTGCAAATATCTCGGAAACGAAGCGAGCTATGGCAAAATGTTAAGAGACTTTATTTGTAGAGAATTAAGTTTGCTACTTTTTATGTTCTATGATATTTTTTGATCAGATGCGTAGTTCTCGAGATATATCAAGATATTTAAAAGTTCCGAAGCCGCACCAACATAATAGAGATACAGAAACACCGTGGCCCCTTTCTTTGAGATAACTCTGCACTATTGCGAGCTGCAAATGCCACTTCCAGCTTAGCTGTGCAGAAGAAGAACAACAAGAAGAAGAAATATCTCGAAATATGTCCGTCAGGCCCCTTCCCTTGAGATAAATCTGCAAATATCTCGGAAACGAAGCGAGCTATGGCAAAATGTTAAGAGACCTTTTTTGTAGAGAATTAAGTTTCCTACTTTTTATCTTCTATGATATTTTTTGATCAGATGCGTAGATCTCGAGATATATCAAGATATTTAAAAGTTCCGAAGCCGCACCAACATAATAGAGATACAGAAACACCGTGGCCCCTTTCTTTGAGATAACTCTGCACTATTGCGAGCTGCAAATGCCACTTCCAGCTTAGCTGTGCAGAAGAAGAACAACAAGAAGAAGAAATATCTCGAAATATGTCCGTCAGGCCCCTTCCCTTGAGATAAATCCGCAAATATCTCGGAAACGAAGCGAGCTATGGCAAAATGTTAACAGACCTTTTTTGTAGAGAATTAAGTTTCCTACTTTTTATGCTCTATGATATTTTTTGATCAGATGCGTAGTTCTCGAGATATATCAAGATATTTAAAAGTTCCGAAGCCGCACCAACATAATAGAGATACAGAAACACCGTGGCCCCTTTCTTTGAGATAACTCTGCACTATTGCGAGCTGCAAATGCCACTTCCAGCTTAGCTGTGCAGAAGAAGAACAACAAGAAGAAGAAATATCTCGAAATATGTCCGTCAGGCCCCTTCCCTTGAGATAAATCCGCAAATATCTCGGAAACGAAGCGAGCTATGGCAAAATGTTAACAGACCTTTTTTGTAGAGAATTAAGTTTCCTACTTTTTATGTTCTATGATATTTTTTGATCAGATGCGTAGTTCTCGAGATATATCAAGATATTTAAAAGTTCCGAAGCCGCACCAACATAATAGAGATACAGAAACACCGTGGCCCCTTTCTTTGAGATAACTCTGCACTATTGCGAGCTGTAAATGCCACTTCCAGCTTAGCTGTGCAGAAGAAGAACAACAAGAAGAAGAAATATCTCGAAATATGTCCGTCAGGCCCCTTCCCGTGAGATATATCTGCAAATATCTCGGAAACGAAGCGAGCTATGGCAAAATGTTAAGAGACCTTTTTTGTAGAGAATTATGTTTCCTACAATTTATGTTCTATGATATTTTTTGATCAGAAGCGTAGTTTTCGAGATATATCGAGATATTTAAAAGTTCCGAAGCCGCACCAACATAATAGAGATACAGAAACACCGTGGCCCCTTTCTTTGAGATAACTCTGCACTAGTGCGAGCCGCAAATGCCACTTCCAGCTTAGCTGTGCAGAAGAAGAACAACAAGAAGAAGAAATATCTCGAAATATATCCGTCAGGCCCCTTCCCTTGAGATAAATCTGCAAATATCTCGGAAACGAAGCGAGCTATGGCAAAATGTTAAGAGCTCTTTTTTGGAGAGAATTAAGTTTCCTACTTTTTATGTTCTATGACATTATTTGATCAGATGCGTAGTTCTCGAGATATATCAAGATATTTAAAAGTTCCGAAGCCGCACCAACATAATCGAGATACAGAAACACCGTGGCCCCTTTCTTTGAGATAACTTTGCACTAGTGCGAGCCGCAAATGCCACTTCCAGCTTAGCTGTGCATAAGAAGAACAACAAGAAGAAGAAATATCTCGAAATACGTCCGTCAGGCCCCTTCCCTTGAGATAAATCTGCAAATATCTCGGAAACGAAGCGAGCTATGGCAAAATGTTAAGAGCCCTTTTTTGTAGAGAATTAAGTTTCCTACTTTTTATCTTCTATGATATTTTTTGATCAGATGCGTAGTTCTCGAGATATATCAAGATATTTAAAAGTTCCGAAGCCGCACCAACATAATAGAGATACAGAAACACCGTGGGCCCACTCTTTGAGATAACTCTGCACTATTGCGAGCTGGAAATGCCACTTCCAGTTTAGCTGTGCAGAAGAAGAACAGCAAGAAGAAGAAATATCTCGAAATATGTCCGTCAGGCCCCTTCCCTTGAGATAAATCTGCAAATATCTCGGAAACGAAGAGAGCTATGGCAAAATGTTAAGAGACCTTTTTTGTAGAGAATTAAGTTTCCTACTTTTTATGTTCTATGATATTTTTTGATCAGATGCGTAGTTCTCGAGATATATCAAGATATTTAAAAGTTCCGAAGCCGCACCAACATAATAGAGATACAGAAACACCGTGGCCCCTTTCTTTGAGATAACTCTGCACTATTGCGAGCTGCAAATGCCACTTCCAGCTTAGCTGTGCAGAGGTAGAACAACAAGAAGAAGAAATATCTCGAAATATGTCCGTCAGGCCAGTTCCTTTGAGCTGAATCTGCAAATATCTCGGAAACGAAGCGAGCTATGGCAAAATGGTAAGAGACGTTTTTTGTAGAGAATTATGTTTCCTACAATTTATGTTCTATGATATTTTTTGATCAGAAGCGTAGTTTTCGAGATATATCGAGATATTTAAAAGTTCCGAAGCTGCACCAACATAATAGAGATACAGAAACACCGTGGCCCCTTTCTTTGAGATAAATCTGCACTAGTGCGAGCCGCAAATGCCACTTCCAGCTTAGCTGTGCAGAAGAAGAACAACAAGAAGAAGAAATATCTCGAAATATGTCCGTTAGGCCCCTTCCCTTGAGATAAATGTGCAAATATCTCGGAAACGAAGCGAGCTATGGCAAAATGTTGAGAGACCTTTTTTGTAGAGAATTAAGTTTCCTACTATTTATGTTCTATGATATTTTTTGATCAGATGCGTAGTTCTCGAGATATATCAAGATATTTAAAAGTTCCGAAGCCGCACCAACATAATAGAGATACAGAAACACCGTGGCCCCTTTCTTGGAGATAACTCTGCACTATTGCGAGCTGGAAATGCCACTTCCAGTTTAGCTGTGCAGAAGAAGAACAACAAGAAGAAGAAATATCTCGAAATATGTCCGTCAGGCCCCTTCCCTTGAGATAAATCTGCAAATATCTCGGAAACGAAGCGAGCTATGGCAAAATGTTAAGAGACCTTTTTTGTAGAGAATTAAGTTTCCTACTTTTTATGTTCTATGACATTTTTTGATCAGATGCGTAGATGTCGAGATATATCAAGATATTTAAAAGTTCCGAAGCCGCACCAACATAATAGAGATACAGAAACACCGTGGCCCCTTTCTTTGAGATAACTCTGCACTATTGCGAGCTGGAAATGCCACTTCCAGTTTGGCTGTGCAGAAGAAGAACAACAAGAAGAAGAAATATCTCGAAATATGTCCGTCAGGCCCCTTCCCTTGAGATAAATCTGCAAATATCTCGGAAACGAAGCGAGCTATGGCAAAATGTTGAGAGACCTTTTTTGTAGAGAATTAAGTTTCCTACTTTTTATGTTCTATGATATTTTTTGATCAGATGCGTAGTTCTCGAGATATATCAAGATAATTAAAAGTTCCGAAGCTGCACCAACATAATAGAGATACAGAAACACCGTGGCCCCTTTCTTTGAGATAACTCTGCACTATTGCGAGCTGCAAATGCCACTTCCAGCTTAGCTGTGCAGAAGAAGAACAACAAGAAGAAGAAATATCTCGAAATATGTCTGTCAGGCCCCTTCCCTTGAGATATATCTGCAAATATCTCGGAAACGAAGCGAGCTATGGCAAAATGTTGAGAGACCTTTTTTGTAGAGAATTATGTTTCCTACAATTTATGTTCTATGATATTTTTTGATCAGAAGCGTAGTTTTCGAGATATATCGAGATATTTAAAAGTTCCGAAGCCGCACCAACATAATAGAGATACAGAAACACCGTGGCCCCTTTCTTTGAGATAACTCTGCACTATTGCGAGCTGGAAATGCCACTTCCAGTTTAGCTGTGCAGAAGAAGAACAATAAGAAGAAGAAATATCTCGAAATATGTCCGTCAGGCCCGTTACTTTGAGCTGAATCTGCAAATATCTCGAAAACGAAGCGAGTTATGGCAAAATGTTAAGAGACGTTTTTTGTAGAGAATTATGTTTCCTACAATTTATGTTCTATGATATTTTTTGATCAGAAGCGTAGTTTTCGAGATATATCGAGATATTTAAAAGTTCCGAAGCGGCACCAACATAATAGAGATACAGAAACACCGTGGCCCCTTTCTTTGAGATAACTCTGCACTAGTGCGAGCCGCAAATGCCACTTCCAGCTTAGCTGTGCAGAAGAAGAACAACAAGAAGAAATATCTCGAAATATGTCCGTCAGGCCCCTTCCCTTGAGATAAATCTGCAAATATCTCGGAAACGAAGCGAGCTATGGCAAAGTGTTCAGAGACTTTATTTGTAGAGAATTAAGTTTCCTACTTTTTATGTTCTATGATATTTTTTGATCAGATGCGTAGTTCTCGAGATATATCAAGATATTTAAACGTTCCGAAGCCGCACCAACATAATAGAGATACAGAAACACCGTGGCCCCTTTCTTTGAGACAACTCTGCACTATTGCGAGCTGGAAATGCCACTTCCAGTTTAGCTGTGCAGAAGAAGAACAACAAGAAGAAGAAATATCTCGAAATATGTCCGTCAGGCCCCTTCCCTTGAGATAAATCTGCAAATATCTCGGAAACGAAGCGAGCTATGGCAAAATGTTAAGAGACCTTTTTTGTAGAGAATTAAGTTTCCTACTTTTTATGTTCTATGATGTTTTTTGATCAGAAGCGTAGTTTTCGAGATATATCGAGATATTTAAAAGTTCCGAAGCCGCACCAACATAATAGAGATACAGAAACACCGTGGCCCCTTTCTTTGAGATAACTCTGCACTATTGCGAGCCGCAAATGCCACTTCCAGCTTAGCTGTGCAGAAGAAGAACAACAAGAAGAAGAAATATCTCGAAATATGTCCGTCAGGCCCGTTCCTTTGAGCTGAATCTGCAAATATCTCGGAAACGAAGCCAGCTATGGCAAAATGTTAAGAGACCTTTTTTGTAGAGAATTAAGTTACCTACTTTTTATGTTCTATGATATTTTTTGATCAGATGCGTAGTTCTCGAGATATATCAAGATAATTAAAAGTTCCGAAGCCGCACCAACATAATAGAGATACAGAAACACCGTGGCCCCTTTCTTTGAGATAACTCTGCACTATTGCGAGCTGCAAATGCCACTTCCAGCTTAGCTGTGCAGAAGAAGAACAACAAGAAGAAGAAATATCTCGAAATATGTCTGTCAGGCCCCTTCCCTTGAGATATATCTGCAAATATCTCGGAAACGAAGCGAGCTATGGCAAAATGTTGAGAGACCTTTTTTGTAGAGAATTATGTTTCCTACAATTTATGTTCTATGATATTTTTTGATCAGAAGCGTAGTTCTCGAGATATATCGAGATATTTAAAAGTTCCGAAGCGGCACCAACATAATAGAGATACAGAAACACCGTGGCCCCTTTCTTTGAGATAACTCTGCACTAGTGCGAGCCGCAAATGCCACTTCCAGCTTAGCTGTGCAGAAGAAGAACAACAAGAAGAAATATCTCGAAATATGTCCGTCAGGCCCCTTCCCTTGAGATAAATCTGCAAATATCTCGGAAACGAAGCGAGCTATGGCAAAGTGTTCAGAGACTTTATTTGTAGAGAATTAAGTTTCCTACTTTTTATGTTCTATGATATTTTTTGATCAGATGCGTAGTTCTCGAGATATATCAAGATATTTAAAAGTTCCGAAGCCGCACCAACATAATAGAGATACAGAAACACCGTGGCCCCTTTCTTTGAGACAACTCTGCACTATTGCGAGCTGGAAATGCCACTTCCAGTTTAGCTGTGCAGAAGAAGAACAACAAGAAGAAGAAATATCTCGAAATATGTCCGTCAGGCCCCTTCCCTTGAGATAAATCTGCAAATATCTCGGAAACAAAGCGAGCTATGGCAAAATGTTAAGAGACCTTTTTTGTAGAGAATTAAGTTTCCTACTTTTTATGTTCTATGATGTTTTTTGATCAGAAGCGTAGTTTTCGAGATATATCGAGATATTTAAAAGTTCCGAAGCCGCACCAACATAATAGAGATACAGAAACACCGTGGCCCCTTTCTTTGAGATAACTCTGCACTATTGCGAGCCGCAAATGCCACTTCCAGCTTAGCTGTGCAGAAGAAGAACAACAAGAAGAAGAAATATCTCGAAATATGTCCGTCAGGCCCGTTCCTTTGAGCTGAATCTGCAAATATCTCGGAAACGAAGCGAGCTATGGCAAAATGTTAAGAGACCTTTTTTGTAGAGAATTAAGTTACCTACTTTTTATGTTGTATGATATTTTTTGATCAGATGCGTAGTTCTCGAGATATATCAAGATAATTAAAAGTTCCGAAGCCGCACCAACATAATAGAGATACAGAAACACCGTGGCCCCTTTCTTTGAGATAACTCTGCACTATTGCGAGCTGCAAATGCCACTTCCAGCTTAGCTGTGCAGAAGAAGAACAACAAGAAGAAGAAATATCTCGAAATATGTCTGTCAGGCCCCTTCCCTTGAGATATATCTGCAAATATCTCGGAAACGAAGCGAGCTATGGCAAAATGTTGAGAGACCTTTTTTGTAGAGAATTATGTTTCCTACAATTTATGTTCTATGATATTTTTTGATCAGAAGCGTAGTTTTCGAGATATATCGAGATATTTAAAAGTTCCGAAGCCGCACCAACATAATAGAGATACAGAAACACCGTGGCCCCTTTCTTTGAGATAACTCTGCACTATTGCGAGCTGGAAATGCCACTTCCAGTTTAGCTGTGCAGAAGAAGAACAATAAGAAGAAGAAATATCTCGAAATATGTCCGTCAGGCCCGTTACTTTGAGCTGAATCTGCAAATATCTCGAAAACGAAGCGAGTTATGGCAAAATGTTAAGAGACGTTTTTTGTAGAGAATTATGTTTCCTACAATTTATGTTCTATGATATTTTTTGATCAGAAGCGTAGTTTTCGAGATATATCGAGATATTTAAAAGTTCCGAAGCGGCACCAACATAATAGAGATACAGAAACACCGTGGCCCCTTTCTTTGAGATAACTCTGCACTAGTGCGAGCCGCAAATGCCACTTCCAGCTTAGCTGTGCAGAAGAAGAACAACAAGAAGAAATATCTCGAAATATGTCCGTCAGGCCCCTTCCCTTGAGATAAATCTGCAAATATCTCGGAAACGAAGCGAGCTATGGCAAAGTGTTCAGAGACTTTATTTGTAGAGAATTAAGTTTCCTACTTTTTATGTTCTATGATATTTTTTGATCAGATGCGTAGTTCTCGAGATACATCAAGATATTTAAAAGTTCCGAAGCCGCACCAACATAATAGAGATACAGAAACACCGTGGCCCCTTTCTTTGAGACAACTCTGCACTATTGCGAGCTGGAAATGCCACTTCCAGTTTAGCTGTGCAGAAGAAGAACAACAAGAAGAAGAAATATCTCGAAATATGTCCGTCAGGCCCCTTCCCTTGAGATAAATCTGCAAATATCTCGGAAACGAAGCGAGCTATGGCAAAATGTTAAGAGACCTTTTTTGTAGAGAATTAAGTTACCTACTTTTTATGTTCTATGATATTTTTTGATCAGATGCGTAGTTCTCGAGATATATCAAGATAATTAAAAGTTCCGAAGCCGCACCAACATAATAGAGATACAGAAACACCGTGGCCCCTTTCTTTGAGATAACTCTGCACTATTGCGAGCTGCAAATGCCACTTCCAGCTTAGCTGTGCAGAAGAAGAACAACAAGAAGAAGAAATATCTCGAAATATATCCGTCAGGCCCCTTCCCTTGAGATAAATCTGCAAATATCTCGGGAACGAAGCGAGCTATGGCAAAGTGTTGAGAGACTTTATTTGTAGAGAATTAAGTTTCCTACTTTTTATGTTCTATGATATTTTTTGATCGGAAGCGTACTTTTCGAGATATATCGAGATATTTAAAAGTTCCGAAGCGGCACCAACATAATAGAGATACAGAAACACCGTGGCCCCTTTCTTTGAGATAACTCTGCACTAGTGCGAGCCGCAAATGCCACTTCCAGCTTAGCTGTGCAGAAGAAGAACAACAAGAAGAAATATCTCGAAATATGTCCGTCAGGCCCCTTCCCTTGAGATATATCTGCAAATATCTCGGAAACGAAGCGAGCTATGGCAAAGTGTTGAGAGACTTTATTTGTAGAGAATTAAGTTTCCTACTTTTTATGTTCTATGATATTTTTTGATCAGATGCGTAGTTCTCGAGATATATCAAGATATTTAAAAGTTCCGAAGCCACACCAACATAATAGAGATACAGAAACACCGTGGCCCCTTTCTTTGAGATAACTCTGCACTATTGCGAGCTGCAAATGCCACTTCCAGCTTAGCTGTGCAGAAGAAGAACAACAAGAAGAAGAAATATCTCGAAATATGTCCGTCAGGCCCCTTCCCTTGAGATAAATCTGCAAATATCTCGGAAACGAAGCGAGCTATGGCAAAATGTTGAGAGACCTTTTTTGTAGAGAATTAAGTTTCCTACTTTTTATGTTCTATGATGTTTTTTGATCAGATGCGTAGTTCTCGAGATATATCAAGATATTTAAAAGTTCCGAAGCCGCACCAACATAGTAGAGATACAGAAACACCGTGTCCCCTTTCTTTGAGATAACTTTGCACTATTGCGAGCTGCAAATGCCACTTCCAGCTTAGCTGTGCAGAAGAAGAACAACAAGAAGAAGAAATATCTCGAAATATGTCCGTCAGGCCCCTTCCCTTGAGATATATGTGCAAATATCTCGGAAACGAAGCGGGCTATGGCAAAATCTTAAGAGACGTTTTTTGTAGAGAATTATGTTTCCTACAATTTATGTTCTATGATATTTTTTGATCAGAAGCGTAGTTTTCGAGATATATCGAGATATTTAAAAGTTCCGAAGCCGCACCAACATAATAGATATACAGAAACACCGTGGCCCCTTTCTTTGAGATAACTCTGCACTAGTGCGAGCTGCAAATGCCACTTCCAGCTTAGCTGTGCAGAAGAAGAACAACAAGAAGGAGAAATATCTCGAGATATGTCCGTCAGGCCCCTTCCCTTGAGATAAATCTGCAAATATCTCGGAAACGAAGCGAGCTATGGCAAAATGTTAAGAGACCGTTTTTGTAGAGAATTAAGTTTCCTACTTTTTATGTTCCATGATATTTTTTGATCAGATGCGTAGTTCTCGAGATATATCAAGATATTTAAAAGTTCCGAAGCTGCACCAACATAATAGAGATACAGAAACCCCGTGGCCCCTTTCTTTGAGATAACTCTGCACTAGTGCGAGCCGCAAATGCCACTTCCAGCTTAGCTGTGCAGAAGAAGAACAACAAGAAGGAGAAATATCTCGAAATATGTCCGTCAGGCCCCTTCCCTTGAGATAAATCTGCAAATATCTCGGAAACGAAGCGAGCTATGGCAAAATGTTAGGAGACCTTTTTTGTAGAGAATTAAGTTTCCTACTTATTATCTTCTATGATATTTTTTGATCAGATGCGTAGTTCTCGAGATATATCAAGATATTTAAAAGTTCCGAAGCCGCACCAACATAATAGAGATACAGAAACACCGTGGCCCCTCTCTTTGTGATAACTCTGCACTATAGCGAGCTGCAAATGCCACTTCCAGCTTAGCTGTGCAGAAGAAGAACAACAAGAAGAAGAAATATCTCGAAATATGTCCGTCAGGCCCTTCCCTTGAGATAAATCTGCAAATATCTCGGAAACGAAGCGAGCTATGGCAAAATGTTGAGAGACCTTTTTTGTAGAGAATTAAGTTTCCTACTTTTTATGTTCTATGATATTTTTTGATCAGATGCGTAGTTCTCGAGATATATCAAGATAATTAAAAGTTCCGAAGCTGCACCAACATAATAGAGATACAGAAACACCGTGGCCCCTTTCTTTGAGATAACTCTGCACTATTGCGAGCTGCAAATGCCACTTCCAGCTTAGCTGTGCAGAAGAAGAACAACAAGAAGAAGAAATATCTCGAAATATGTCCGTCAGGCCCTTCCCTTGAGATAAATCTGCAAATATCTCGGAAACGAAGCGAGCTATGGCAAAATGTTGAGAGACCTTTTTTGTAGAGAATTAAGTTTCCTACTTTTTATGTTCTATGATATTTTTTGATCAGATGCGTAGTTCTCGAGATATATCAAGATAATTAAAAGTTCCGAAGCTGCACCAACATAATAGAGATACAGAAACACCGTGGCCCCTTTCTTTGAGATAACTCTGCACTATTGCGAGCTGCAAATGCCACTTCCAGCTTAGCTGTGCAGAAGAAGAACAACAAGAAGAAGAAATATCTCGAAATATGTCTGTCAGGCCCCTTCCCTTGAGATATATCTGCAAATATCTCGGAAACGAAGCGAGCTATGGCAAAATGTTGAGAGACCTTTTTTGTAGAGAATTATGTTTCCTACAATTTATGTTCTATGATATTTTTTGATCAGAAGCGTAGTTTTCGAGATATATCGAGATATTTAAAAGTTCCGAAGCCGCACCAACATAATAGAGATACAGAAACACCGTGGCCCCTTTCTTTGAGATAACTCTGCACTATTGCGAGCTGGAAATGCCACTTCCAGTTTAGCTGTGCAGAAGAAGAACAATAAGAAGAAGAAATATCTCGAAATATGTCCGTCAGGCCCGTTACTTTGAGCTGAATCTGCAAATATCTCGAAAACGAAGCGAGTTATGGCAAAATGTTAAGAGACGTTTTTTGTAGAGAATTATGTTTCCTACAATTTATGTTCTATGATATTTTTTGATCAGAAGCGTAGTTTTCGAGATATATCGAGATATTTAAAAGTTCCGAAGCGGCACCAACATAATAGAGATACAGAAACACCGTGGCCCCTTTCTTTGAGATAACTCTGCACTAGTGCGAGCCGCAAATGCCACTTCCAGCTTAGCTGTGCAGAAGAAGAACAACAAGAAGAAATATCTCGAAATATGTCCGTCAGGCCCCTTCCCTTGAGATAAATCTGCAAATATCTCGGAAACGAAGCGAGCTATGGCAAAGTGTTGAGAGACTTTATTTGTAGAGAATTAAGTTTCCTACTTTTTATGTTCTATGATATTTTTTGATCAGATGCGTAGTTCTCGAGATATATCAAGATATTTAAAAGTTCCGAAGCCGCACCAACATAATAGAGATACAGAAACACCGTGGCCCCTTTCTTTGAGACAACTCTGCACTATTGCGAGCTGGAAATGCCACTTCCAGTTTAGCTGTGCAGAAGAAGAACAACAAGAAGAAGAAATATCTCGAAATATGTCCGTCAGGCCCCTTCCCTTGAGATAAATCTGCAAATATCTCGGAAACGAAGCGAGCTATGGCAAAATGTTAAGAGACCTTTTTTGTAGAGAATTAAGTTTCCTACTTTTTATGTTCTATGATGTTTTTTGATCAGAAGCGTAGTTTTCGAGATATATCGAGATATTTAAAAGTTCCGAAGCCGCACCAACATAATAGAGATACAGAAACACCGTGGCCCCTTTCTTTGAGATAACTCTGCACTATTGCGAGCCGCAAATGCCACTTCCAGCTTAGCTGTGCAGAAGAAGAACAACAAGAAGAAGAAATATCTCGAAATATGTCCGTCAGGCCCGTTCCTTTGAGCTGAATCTGCAAATATCTCGGAAACGAAGCGAGCTATGGCAAAATGTTAAGAGACCTTTTTTGTAGAGAATTAAGTTACCTACTTTTTATGTTCTATGATATTTTTTGATCAGATGCGTAGTTCTCGAGATATATCAAGATAATTAAAAGTTCCGAAGCCGCACCAACATAATAGAGATACAGAAACACCGTGGCCCCTTTCTTTGAGATAACTCTGCACTAGTGCGAGCCGCAAATGCCACTTCCAGCTTAGCTGTGCAGAAGAAGAACAACAAGAAGGAGAAATATCTCGAAATATGTCCGTCAGGCCCCTTCCCTTGAGATAAATCTGCAAATATCTCGGAAACGAAGCGAGCTATGGCAAAATGTTAAGAGACCTTTTTTGTAGAGAATTAAGTTTCCTACTTATTATCTTCTATGATATTTTTTGATCAGATGCGTAGTTCTCGAGATATATCAAGATATTTAAAAGTTCCGAAGCCGCACCAACATAATAGAGATACAGAAACACCGTGGCCCCTTTCTTTGAGATAACTCTGCACTATTGCGAGCTGCAAATGCCACTTCCTGCTTAGCTGTGCAGAAGAAGAACAACAAGAAGAAGAAATATCTCGAAATATATCCGTCAGGCCCCTTCCCTTGAGATAAATCTGCAAATATCTCGGGAACGAAGCGAGCTATGGCAAAGTGTTGAGAGACTTTATTTGTAGAGAATTAAGTTTCCTACTTTTTATGTTCTATGATATTTTTTGATCGGAAGCGTACTTTTCGAGATATATCGAGATATTTAAAAGTTCCGAAGCGGCACCAACATAATAGAGATACAGAAACACCGTGGCCCCTTTCTTTGAGATAACTCTGCACTAGTGCGAGCCGCAAATGCCACTTCCAGCTTAGCTGTGCAGAAGAAGAACAACAAGAAGAAATATCTCGAAATATGTCCGTCAGGCCCCTTCCCTTGAGATAAATCTGCAAATATCTCGGAAACGAAGCGAGCTATGGCAAAATGTTAAGAGACCGTTTTTGTAGAGAATTAAGTTCCCTACTTTTTATGTTCCATGATATTTTTTGATCAGATGCGTAGTTCTCGAGATATATCAAGATATTTAAAAGTTCCGAAGCTGCACCAACATAATAGAGATACAGAAACCCCGTGGCCCCTTTCTTTGAGATAACTCTGCACTAGTGCGAGCCGCAAATGCCACTTCCAGCTTAGCTGTGCAGAACAAGAACAACAAGAAGAAGAAATATCTCGAAATATGTCCGTTAGGACCCTTCCCTTGAGATAAATGTGCAAATATCTCGGAAAGGAAGCGAGCTATGGCAAAATGTTGAGAGACCTTTTTTGTAGAGAATTATGTTTCCTACAATTTATGTTCGATGATATTTTTTGATCAGAAGCGTAGTTTTCGAGATATATCGAGATATTTAAAAGTTCCGAAGCCGCACCAACATAATAGAGATACAGAAACACCGTGGCCCCTTTCTTTGAGATAACTCTGCACTAGTGCGAGCCGCAAATGCCACTTCCAGCTTAGCTGTGCAGAAGAAGAACAACAAGAAGAAGAAATATCTCGAAATATGTCCGTTAGGACCCTTCCCTTGAGATAAATGTGCAAATATCTCGGAAAGGAAGCGAGCTATGGCAAAATGTTGAGAGACCTTTTTTGTAGAGAATTAAGTTTCCTACTATTTATGTTCTATGATATTTTTTGATCAGATGCGTAGTTCTCGAGATATATCAAGATATTTAAAAGTTCCGAAGCCGCACCAACATAGTAGAGATACAGAAACACCGTGGCCCCTTTCTTTGAGATAACTCCGCACTATTGCGAGCTGGAAATGCCACTTCCAGTTTAGCTGTGCAGGAGAAGAACAACAAGAAGAAGAAATATCTCGAAATATGTCCGTCAGGCCCGTTCCTTTGAGCTGAATCTGCAAATATCTCGGAAACGAAGCGAGCTATGGCAAAATGTTAAGAGACGTTTTTTGTAGAGAATTATGTTTCCTACAATTTATGTTCTATGATATTTTTTGATCAGATGCGTAGTTTTCGAGATATATCGAGATATTTAAAAGTTCCGAAGCCGCACCAACATAATAGAGATACAGAAACACCGTGGCCCCTTTCTTTGAGATAACTCTGCACTATTGCGAGCTGGAAATGCCACTTCCAGTTTAGCTGTGCAGAAGAAGAACAACAAGAAGAAGAAATATCTCGAAATGTGTCCGTCAGGCCCCTTCCCTTGGGATAAATCTGCAAATATCTCGGAAACGAAGCGAGCTATGGCAAAATGTTAAGAGACCTTTTTTGTAGAGAATTAAGTTTCCTACTTTTTATGTTCTATGATATTTTTTGATCAGATGCGTAGTTCTCGAGATATATCAAGATATTTAAAAGTTCCGAAGCCGCACCAACATAATAGAGATACAGAAACACCGCGGCCCCTTTCTTTGAGATAACTCTGCACTATTGCGAGCTGCAAATGCCACTTCCAGCTTAGCTGTGCAGAAGAAGAACAACAAGAAGAAGAAATATCTCGAAATATGTCCGTCAGGCCCTTCCCTTGAGATAAATCTGCAAATATCTCGGAAACGAAGCGCGCTATGGCAAAATGTTTAGAGACCTTTCTTGTAGAGAATTAAGTTTCCTACTTTTTATGTAGTATGATATTTTTTGATCAGATGCGTAGTTCTCGAGATATATCAAGATATTTAAAAGTTCCGAAGCCGCACCAACATAATGGAGATACAGAAACACCGTGGCCCCTTTCTTTGAGATAACTCTGCACTAGTGCGAGCCGCAAATGCCACTTCCAGCTTAGCTGTGCAGAAGAAGAACAACAAGAAGAAGAAATATCTCGAGATATGTCCGTCAGGCCCCTTCCCTTGAGATAAATCTGCAAATATCTCGGAAACGAAGCGAGCTATGGCAAAATGTTATGAGACGTTTTTTGTAGAGAATTATGTTTCCTACAATTTATGTTCTATGATATTTTTTGATCAGAAGCGTAGTTTTCGAGATATATCGAGATATTTAAAAGTTCCGAAGCGGCACCAACATAATAGAGATACAGAAACACCGTGGCCCCTTTCTTTGAGATAACTCTGCACTAGTGCGAGCCGCAAATGCCACTTCCAGCTTAGCTGTGCAGAAGAAGAACAACAAGAAGAAATATCTCGAAATATGTCCGTCAGGCCCCTTCCCTTGAGATAAATCTGCAAATATCTCGGAAACGAAGCGAGCTATGGCAAAGTGTTGAGAGACTTTATTTGTAGAGAATTAAGTTTCCTACTTTTTATGTTCTATGATATTTTTTGATCAGATGCGTAGTTCTCGAGATATATCAAGATATTTAAAAGTTCCGAAGCCGCACCAACATAATAGAGATACAGAAACACCGTGGCCCCTTTCTTTGAGACAACTCTGCACTATTGCGAGCTGGAAATGCCACTTCCAGTTTAGCTGTGCAGAAGAAGAACAACAAGAAGAAGAAATATCTCGAAATATGTCCGTCAGGCCCCTTCCCTTGAGATAAATCTGCAAATATCTCGGAAACGAAGCGAGCTATGGCAAAATGTTAAGAGACCTTTTTTGTAGAGAATTAAGTTTCCTACTTTTTATGTTCTATGATGTTTTTTGATCAGAAGCGTAGTTTTCGAGATATATCGAGATATTTAAAAGTTCCGAAGCCGCACCAACATAATAGAGATACAGAAACACCGTGGCCCCTTTCTTTGAGATAACTCTGCACTATTGCGAGCCGCAAATGCCACTTCCAGCTTAGCTGTGCAGAAGAAGAACAACAAGAAGAAGAAATATCTCGAAATATGTCCGTCAGGCCCGTTCCTTTGAGCTGAATCTGCAAATATCTCGGAAACGAAGCGAGCTATGGCAAAATGTTAAGAGACCTTTTTTGTAGAGAATTAAGTTACCTACTTTTTATGTTCTATGATATTTTTTGATCAGATGCGTAGTTCTCGAGATATATCAAGATAATTAAAAGTTCCGAAGCCGCACCAACATAATAGAGATACAGAAACACCGTGGCCCCTTTCTTTGAGATAACTCTGCACTAGTGCGAGCCGCAAATGCCACTTCCAGCTTAGCTGTGCAGAAGAAGAACAACAAGAAGGAGAAATATCTCGAAATATGTCCGTCAGGCCCCTTCCCTTGAGATAAATCTGCAAATATCTCGGAAACGAAGCGAGCTATGGCAAAATGTTAAGAGACCTTTTTTGTAGAGAATTAAGTTTCCTACTTATTATCTTCTATGATATTTTTTGATCAGATGCGTAGTTCTCGAGATATATCAAGATATTTAAAAGTTCCGAAGCCGCACCAACATAATAGAGATACAGAAACACCGTGGCCCCTTTCTTTGAGATAACTCTGCACTATTGCGAGCTGCAAATGCCACTTCCAGCTTAGCTGTGCAGAAGAAGAACAACAAGAAGAAGAAATATCTCGAAATATATCCGTCAGGCCCCTTCCCTTGAGATAAATCTGCAAATATCTCGGGAACGAAGCGAGCTATGGCAAAGTGTTGAGAGACTTTATTTGTAGAGAATTAAGTTTCCTACTTTTTATGTTCTATGATATTTTTTGATCGGAAGCGTACTTTTCGAGATATATCGAGATATTTAAAAGTTCCGAAGCGGCACCAACATAATAGAGATACAGAAACACCGTGGCCCCTTTCTTTGAGATAACTCTGCACTAGTGCGAGCCGCAAATGCCACTTCCAGCTTAGCTGTGCAGAAGAAGAACAACAAGAAGAAATATCTCGAAATATGTCCGTCAGGCCCCTTCCCTTGAGATAAATCTGCAAATATCTCGGAAACGAAGCGAGCTATGGCAAAATGTTAAGAGACCGTTTTTGTAGAGAATTAAGTTCCCTACTTTTTATGTTCCATGATATTTTTTGATCAGATGCGTAGTTCTCGAGATATATCAAGATATTTAAAAGTTCCGAAGCTGCACCAACATAATAGAGATACAGAAACCCCGTGGCCCCTTTCTTTGAGATAACTCTGCACTAGTGCGAGCCGCAAATGCCACTTCCAGCTTAGCTGTGCAGAACAAGAACAACAAGAAGAAGAAATATCTCGAAATATGTCCGTTAGGACCCTTCCCTTGAGATAAATGTGCAAATATCTCGGAAAGGAAGCGAGCTATGGCAAAATGTTGAGAGACCTTTTTTGTAGAGAATTATGTTTCCTACAATTTATGTTCGATGATATTTTTTGATCAGAAGCGTAGTTTTCGAGATATATCGAGATATTTAAAAGTTCCGAAGCCGCACCAACATAATAGAGATACAGAAACACCGTGGCCCCTTTCTTTGAGATAACTCTGCACTAGTGCGAGCCGCAAATGCCACTTCCAGCTTAGCTGTGCAGAAGAAGAACAACAAGAAGAAGAAATATCTCGAAATATGTCCGTTAGGACCCTTCCCTTGAGATAAATGTGCAAATATCTCGGAAAGGAAGCGAGCTATGGCAAAATGTTGAGAGACCTTTTTTGTAGAGAATTAAGTTTCCTACTATTTATGTTCTATGATATTTTTTGATCAGATGCGTAGTTCTCGAGATATATCAAGATATTTAAAAGTTCCGAAGCCGCACCAACATAGTAGAGATACAGAAACACCGTGGCCCCTTTCTTTGAGATAACTCCGCACTATTGCGAGCTGGAAATGCCACTTCCAGTTTAGCTGTGCAGGAGAAGAACAACAAGAAGAAGAAATATCTCGAAATATGTCCGTCAGGCCCGTTCCTTTGAGCTGAATCTGCAAATATCTCGGAAACGAAGCGAGCTATGGCAAAATGTTAAGAGACGTTTTTTGTAGAGAATTATGTTTCCTACAATTTATGTTCTATGATATTTTTTGATCAGATGCGTAGTTTTCGAGATATATCGAGATATTTAAAAGTTCCGAAGCCGCACCAACATAATAGAGATACAGAAACACCGTGGCCCCTTTCTTTGAGATAACTCTGCACTATTGCGAGCTGGAAATGCCACTTCCAGTTTAGCTGTGCAGAAGAAGAACAACAAGAAGAAGAAATATCTCGAAATGTGTCCGTCAGGCCCCTTCCCTTGGGATAAATCTGCAAATATCTCGGAAACGAAGCGAGCTATGGCAAAATGTTAAGAGACCTTTTTTGTAGAGAATTAAGTTTCCTACTTTTTATGTTCTATGATATTTTTTGATCAGATGCGTAGTTCTCGAGATATATCAAGATATTTAAAAGTTCCGAAGCCGCACCAACATAATAGAGATACAGAAACACCGCGGCCCCTTTCTTTGAGATAACTCTGCACTATTGCGAGCTGCAAATGCCACTTCCAGCTTAGCTGTGCAGAAGAAGAACAACAAGAAGAAGAAATATCTCGAAATATGTCCGTCAGGCCCTTCCCTTGAGATAAATCTGCAAATATCTCGGAAACGAAGCGCGCTATGGCAAAATGTTTAGAGACCTTTCTTGTAGAGAATTAAGTTTCCTACTTTTTATGTAGTATGATATTTTTTGATCAGATGCGTAGTTCTCGAGATATATCAAGATATTTAAAAGTTCCGAAGCCGCACCAACATAATGGAGATACAGAAACACCGTGGCCCCTTTCTTTGAGATAACTCTGCACTAGTGCGAGCCGCAAATGCCACTTCCAGCTTAGCTGTGCAGAAGAAGAACAACAAGAAGAAGAAATATCTCGAGATATGTCCGTCAGGCCCCTTCCCTTGAGATAAATCTGCAAATATCTCGGAAACGAAGCGAGCTATGGCAAAATGTTATGAGACCTTTTTTGTAGAGAATTAAGTTTCCTACTTTTTATGTTCTATGATATTTTTTGATCAGATGCGTAGTTCTCGAGATATATCAAGATATTTAAAAGTTCCGAAGCCGCACCAACATAATAGAGATACAGAAACACCGTGGCCCCTTTCTTTGAGATAACTCTGCACTATTGCGAGCTGCAAATGCCACTTCCAGCTTAGCTGTGCAGAAGAAGAACAACAAGAAGAGGAAATATCTCGAAATATGTCCCTCAGGCCCCTTCCCTTGGGATAAATCTGCAAATATCTCGGAAACGAAGCGAGCTATGGCAAAATGTTAAGAGACCTTTTTTGTAGAGAATTAAGTTTCCCACTTTTCATGTTCTATGATATTTTCTGATCAGATGCGTAGTTCTCGAGATATATCAAGATATTTAAAAGTTCCGAAGCCGCACCAACATAATAGAGATACAGAAACACCGTGGCCCCTTTCTTTGAGATAACTCTGCACTATTGCGAGCTGGAAATGCCACTTCCAGTTTTGCTGTGCAGAAGAAGAACAACAAGAAGAAGAAATATCTCGAAATATGTCCGTCAGGCCCCTTCCCTTGGGATAAATCTGCAAATATCTCGGAAACGAAGCGAGCTATGGCAAAATGTTAAGAGACCTTTTTTGTAGAGAATTAGGTTTCCTACTTTTTATGTTGTATGATATTTTTTGATCAGATGCGTAGTTCTCGAGATATATCAAGATATTTAAAAGTTCCGAAGCCGCACCAACATAATAGAGATACAGAAACACCGTGGCCCCTTTCTTTGAGATAACTCTGCACTATTGCGAGCTGGAAATGCCACTTCCAGCTTAGCTGTGCAGAAGAAGAACAACAAGAAGAAGAAATATCTCGAAATATGTCCCTCAGGCCCCTTCCCTTGGGATACATCTGCAAATATCTCGGAAACGAAGCGAGCTATGGCAAAATGTTAAGAGACCTTTTTTGTAGAGAATTAAGTTTCCTACTTTTTATGTTCTATGATATTTTTTGATCAGATGCGTAGTTCTCGAGATATATCAAGATATTTAAAAGTTCCGAAGCCGCACCAACATAATAGAGATACAGAAACACCGTGGCCCCCTTCTTTGAGATAACTCTGCACTATTGCGAGCTGGAAATGCCACTTCCAGTTTTGCTGTGCAGAAGAAGAACAACAAGAAGAAGAAATATCTCGAAATATGTCCGTCAGGCCCCTTCCCTTGAGATATATCTGCAAATATCTCGGAAACGAAGCGAGCTATGGCAAAATGTTAAGAGACCTTTTTTGTAGAGAATTAAGTTTCCTACTCTTTATGTTCTATGATATTTTCTGATCAGATGCGTAGTTCTCGAGATATATCAAGATATTTAAAAGTTCCGAAGCCGCACCAACATAATAGAGATACAGAAACACCGTGGCCCCTTTCTTTGAGATAACTCTGCACTATTGCGAGCTGGAAATGCCACTTCCAGTTTTGCTGTGCAGAAGAAGAACAACAAGAAGAAGAAATATCTCGAAATATGTCCGTCAGGCCCCTTCCCTTGAGATATATCTGCAAATATCTCGGAAACGAAGCGAGCTATGGCAAAATGTTAAGAGACCTTTTTTGTAGAGAATTAAGTTTCCTACTTTTTATGTTCTATGATATTTTTTGATCAGATGCGTGGTTCTCGAGATATATCAAGATATTTACAAGTTCCGAAGCCGCACCAACATAATAGAGATACAGAAACACCGTGGCCCCTTTCTTTGAGATAACTCTGCACTATTGCGAGCTGCAAATGCCACTTCCAGCTTAGCTGTGCAGAAGAAGAACAACAAGAAGAAGAAATATCTCGAAATATGTCCCTCAGGCCCCTTCCCTTGGGATAAATCTGCAAATATCTCGGAAACGAAGCGAGCTATGGCAAAATGTTAAGAGACCTTTTTTGTAGAGAATTAAGTTTCCTACTTTTTATGTTCTATGATATTTTTTGATCAGATGCGTAGTTCTCGAGATATATCAAGATATTTAAAAGTTCCGAAGCCGCACCAACATAATAGAGATACAGAAACACCGTGGCCCCTTTCTTTGAGATAACTCTGCACTATTGCGAGCTGGAAATGCCACTTCCAGTTTTGCTGTGCAGAAGAAGAACAACAAGAAGAAGAAATATCTCGAAGTATGTCCGTCAGGCCCCTTCCCTTGAGATATATCTGCAAATATCTCGGAAACGAAGCGAGCTATGGCAAAATGTTAAGAGACCTTTTTTGTAGAGAATTAAGTTTCCTACTTTTTATGTTCTATGATATTTTCTGATCAGACGCGTAGTTCTCGAGATATATCAAGATATTTAAAAGTTCCGAAGCCGCACCAACATAATAGA
This sequence comes from Osmia lignaria lignaria, assembly GCF_051020975.1. Lineage (NCBI taxonomy): Eukaryota > Metazoa > Arthropoda > Insecta > Hymenoptera > Megachilidae > Osmia > Osmia lignaria. Next base: position 4,787,753 of record NW_027478170.1, on the reverse strand, counting down.
GATACAGAAACACCGTGGCCCCTTTCTTTGAAATAACTCTGCACTATTGCGAGCTGCAAATGCCACTTCCAGCTTAGCTGTGCAGAAGAAGAACAACAAGAAGAAGAAATATCTCGAAATATGTCCGTCAGGCCCCTTCCCTTGAGATAAATCTGCAAATATCTCGGAAACGAAGAGAGCTATGGCAAAATGTTAAGAGACCGTATTTGTAGAGAATTAAGTTTCCTACTTTTCATGTTCTATGATATTTTTTGATGAGATGCGTAGTTCTCGAGATATATCAAGATATTTAAAAGTTCCGAAACCGCACCAACATAATAGAGATACAGAAACACCGTGGCCCCTTTCTTTGAGATAACTCTGCACTAGTGCCAGCCGCAAATGCCACTTCCAGTTTAGCTGTGCAGAAGAAGAACAACAAGAAGAAGAAATATCTCGAAATATGTCCGTCAGGCCCCTTCCCTTGAGATAAATCCGCAAATATCTCGGAAACGAAGCGAGCTATGGCAAAATGTTAACAGACCTTTTTTGTAGAGAATTAAGTTTCCTACTTTTTATGTTCTATGATATTTTTTGATCAGATGCGTAGTTCTCGAGATATATCAAGATATTTAAAAGTTCCGAAGCCGCACCAACATAATAGAGATACAGAAACACCGTGGCCCCTTTCTTTGAAATAACTCTGCACTATTGCGAGCTGCAAATGCCACTTCCAGCTTAGCTGTGCAGAAGAAGAACAACAAGAAGAAGAAATATCTCGAAATATGTCCGTCAGGCCCCTTCCCTTGAGATAAATCTGCAAATATCTCGGAAACGAAGAGAGCTATGGCAAAATGTTAAGAGACCGTATTTGTAGAGAATTAAGTTTCCTACTTTTCATGTTCTATGATATTTTTTGATGAGATGCGTAGTTCTCGAGATATATCAAGATATTTAAAAGTTCCGAAACCGCACCAACATAATAGAGATACAGAAACACCGTGGCCCCTTTCTTTGAGATAACTCTGCACTAGTGCCAGCCGCAAATGCCACTTCCAGTTTAGCTGTGCAGAAGAAGAACAACAAGAAGAAGAAATATCTCGAAATATGTCCGTCAGGCCCCTTCCCTTGAGATAAATCCGCAAATATCTCGGAAACGAAGCGAGCTATGGCAAAATGTTAACAGACCTTTTTTGTAGAGAATTAAGTTTCCTACTTTTTATGTTCTATGATATTTTTTGATCAGATGCGTAGTTCTCGAGATATATCAAGATATTTAAAAGTTCCGAAGCCGCACCAACATAATAGAGATACAGAAACACCGTGGCCCCTTTCTTTGAGATAACTCTGCACTATTGCGAGCTGTAAATGCCACTTCCAGCTTAGCTGTGCAGAAGAAGAACAACAAGAAGAAGAAATATCTCGAAATATGTCCCTCAGGCCCCTTCCCTTGGGATAAATCTGCAAATATCTCGGAAACGAAGCGAGCTATGGCAAAATGTTAAGAGACCTTTTTTGTAGAGAATTAAGTTTCCTACTTTTTATGTTCTATCATATTTTTTGATCAGATGCGTAGTTCTCGAGATATATCAAGATATTTAAAAGTTCCGAAGCCGCACCAACATAATAGAGATACAGAAACACCGTGGCCCCTTTCTTTGAGACAACTCTGCACTATTGCGAGCTGCAAATGCCACTTCCAGCTTAGCTGTGCAGAAGAAGAACAACAAGAAGAAGAAGTATCTCGAAATATGTCCCTCAGGCCCCTTCCCTTGGGATAAATCTGCAAATATCTCGGAAACGAAGCGAGCTATGGCAAAATGTTAAGAGACCTTTTTTGTAGAGAATTAAGTTTCCTACTTTTTATGTTCTATGATATTTTTTGATCAGATGCGTAGTTCTCGAGATATATCAAGATATTTAAAAGTTCCGAAGCCGCACCAACATAATAGAGATACAGAAACACCGTGGCCCCTTTCTTTGAGATAACTCTGCACTATTGCGAGCTGGAAATGCCACTTCCAGTTTTGCTGTGCAGAAGAAGAACAACAAGAAGAAGAAATATCTCGAAATATGTCCGTCAGGCCCCTTCCCTTGAGATATATCTGCAAATATCTCGGAAACGAAGCGAGCTATGGCAAAATGTTAAGAGACCTTTTTTGTAGAGAATTAAGTTTCCTACTTTTTATGTTCTATGATATTTTTTGATCAGATGCGTAGTTCTCGAGATATATCAAGATATTTAAAAGTTCCGAAGCCGCACCAACATAATAGAGATACAGGAACACCGTGGCCCCTTTCTTTGAGATAACTCTGCACTATTGCGAGCTGCAAATGCCACTTCCAGCTTAGCTGTGCAGAAGAAGAACAACAAGAAGAAGAAATATCTCGAAATATGTCCCTCAGGCCCCTTCCCTTGGGATAAATCTGCAAATATCTCGGAAACGAAGCGAGCTATGGCAAAATGTTAAGAGACCTTTTTTGTAGAGAATTAAGTTTCCTACTTTTTATGTTCTATGATATTTTTTGATCAGATGCGTAGTTCTCGAGATATATCAAGATATTTAAAAGTTCCGAAGCCGCACCAACATAATAGAGATACAGAAACACCGTGGCCCCTTTCTTTGAGATAACTCTGCACTATTGCGAGCTGGAAATGCCACTTCCAGTTTTGCTGTGCAGAAGAAGAACAACAAGAAGAAGAAATATCTCGAAGTATGTCCGTCAGGCCCCTTCCCTTGAGATATATCTGCAAATATCTCGGAAACGAAGCGAGCTATGGCAAAATGTTAAGAGACCTTTTTTGTAGAGAATTAAGTTTCCTACTTTTTATGTTCTATGATATTTTCTGATCAGACGCGTAGTTCTCGAGATATATCAAGATATTTAAAAGTTCCGAAGCCGCACCAACATAATAGAGATACAGAAACACCGTGGCCCCTTTCTTTGAGATATCTCTGCACTATTGCGAGCTGCAAATGCCACTTCCAGCTTAGCTGTGCAGAAGAAGAACAACAAGAAGAAGAAATATCTCGAAATATGTCCGTCAGGCCCCTTACCTTGAGATAAATCTGCAAATATCTCGGAAACGAAGCGAGCTATGGCAAAATGTTAAGAGACCTTTTTTGTAGAGAATTAAGTTTCCTACTTTTTATCTTCTATGATATTTTCTGATCAGATGCGTAGTTCTCGAGATATATCAAGATATTTAAAAGTTCCGAAGCCGCACCAACATAATAGAGATACAGAAACACCGTGGCCCCTTTGTTTGAGATAACTCTGCACTATTGCGAGCTGCAAATGCCACTCTCAGCTTAGCTGTGCAGAAGAAGAACAACAAGAAGAAGAAATATCTCGAAATATGTCCGTCAGCCCCTTCCCTTGAGATAAATCTGCAAATATCTCGGAAACGAAGCGAGCTATGGCAAAATGTTAAGAGACCTTTTTTGTAGAGAATTATGTTTCCTACAATTTATGTTCGATGATATTTTTTGATCAGAAGCATAGTTTTCGAGATATATCGAGATATTTAAAAGTTCCGAAGCCGCACCAACAGAATAGAGATACAGAAACACCGTGGCCCCTTTCGTTGAGATAACTCTGCACTATTGCGAGCCGCAAATGCCACTTCCAGCTTAGCTGTGCAGAAGAAGAACAACAAGAAGAAGAAATATCTCGAAATATGTCCGTCAGGCCCCTTCCCTTGAGATAAATCTGCAAATATCTCGGAAACGAAGCGAGCTATGGCAAAATGTTAAGAGACCTTTTTTGTAGAGAATTAAGTTTCCTACTTTTTATGTTCTATGATATTTTTTGATCAGATGCGTAGTTCTCGAGATATATCAAGATATTTAAAAGTTCCGAAGCCGCACCAACATAATAGAGATACAGAAACACCGTGGCCCCTTTCTTTGAGATAACTCTGCACTATTGCGAGCTGTAAATGCCACTTCCAGTTAAGCTGTGCAGAAGAAGAACAACAAGAAGAAGAAATATCTCGAAATATGTCCGTCAGGCCCCTTCCCTTGAGATATATCTGCAAATATCTCGGAAACGAAGCGAGCTATGGCAAAATGTTAAGAGACCTTTTTTGTAGAGAATTATGTTTCCTACAATTTATGTTCTATGATATTTTTTGTTCAGAAGCGTAGTTTTCGAGATATATCGAGATATTTAAAAGTTCCGAAGCCGCACCAACATAATAGAGATACAGAAACACCGTGGCCCCTTTCGTTGAGATAACTCTGCACTAGTGCGAGCCGCAAATGCCACTTCCAGCTTAGCTGTGCAGAAGAAGAACAACAAGAAGAAGAAATATCTCGAAATATGTCCGTCAGGCCCCTTCCCTTGAGATAAATATGCAAATATCTCGGAAACGAAGCGAGCTATGGCAAAATGTTAAGCGACCTTTTTTGTAGAGAATTAAGTTTCCTACTTTTTATGTTCTATGATATTTTTTGGTCAGATGCGTAGTTCTCGAGATATATCAAGATATTTAAAAGTTCCGAAGCCGCACCAACATAATAGAGATACAGAAACACCGTGGCCCCTTTCTTTGAGATAACTCTGCACTATTGCGAGCTGTAAATGCCACTTCCAGCTTAGCTGTGCAGAAGAAGAACAACAAGAAGAAGAAATATCTCGAAATATGTCCGTCAGGCCCCTTCCCTTGAGATAAATCTGCAAATATCTCGGAAACGAAGCGAGCTATGGCAAAATGTTAAGAGACCTTTTTTGTAGAGAATTAAGTTTCCTACTTTTTATCTTCTATGATATTTTTTGATCAGATGCGTAGTTCTCGAGATATATCAAGATATTCAAAAGTTCCGAAGCCGCACCAACATAATAGAGATACAGAAACACCGTGGCCCCTTTATTTGAGATAACTCTGCACTATTGCGAGCTGCAAATGCCACTTCCAGCTTAGCTGTGCAGTGGAAGAACAACAAGAAGAAGAAATATCTCGAAATATGTCCGTCAGGCCAGTTCCTTTGAGCTGAATCTGCAAATATCTCGGAAACGAAGCGAGCTATGGCAAAATGTTAAGAGACGTTTTTTGTAGAGAATTATGTTTTCTACAATTTATGTTCTATGATATTTTTTGATCAGAAGCGTAGTTCTCGAGATATATCAAGATATTTAAAAGTTCCGAAGCCGCACCAACATAATAGGGATACAGAAACACCGTGGCCCCGTTCTTTGAGATAACTCTGCACTAGTGCGAGCCGCAAATGCCACTTCCAGCTTAGCTGTGCAGAAGAAGAACAACAAGAAGAAGAAATATCTCGAAATATGTCCGTCAGGCCCCTTCCCTTGAGATAAATCTGCAAATATCTCGGAAACGAAGAGAGCTATGGCAAAATGTTAAGAGACCTTTTTTGTAGAGAATTAGGTTTCCTACTTTTTATGTTCTATGATATTTTTTGATCAGATGCGTAGTTCTCGAGATATATCAAGATATTTAAAAGTTCCGAAGCCGCACCAACATAATAGAGATACAGAAACACCGTGGCCCCTTTCTTTGAGATAACTCTGCACTATTGCGAGCTGTAAATGCCACTTCCAGCTTAGCTGTGCAGAAGAAGAACAACAAGAAGAAGAAATATCTCGAAATATGTCCGTCAGGCCCCTTCCCTTGAGATATATCTGCAAATATCTCGGAAACGAAGCGAGCTATGGCAAAATGTTAAGAGACCCTTTCTGTAGAGAATTATGTTTCCTACAATTTATGTTCTATGATATTTTTTCATCAGAAGCGTAGTTTTCGAGATATATCGAGATATTTAAAAGTTCCGAAGCCGCACCAACATAATAGAGATACAGAAACACTGTGGCCCCTTTCGTTGAGATAACTCTGCACTAGTGCGAGCCGCAAATGCCACTTCCAGCTTAGCTGTGCAGAAGAAGAACAACAAGAAGAAGAAATATCTCGAAATATGTCCGTCAGGCCCCTTCCCTTGAGATAAATCTGCAAATATCTCGGAAACGAAGCGAGCTATGGCAAAATGTTAAGAGACCTTTTTTGTAGAGAATTAGGTTTCCTACTTTTTATGTTCTATGATATTTTTTGATCAGATGCGTAGTTCTCGAGATATATCAAGATATTTAAAAGTTCCGAAGCCGCACCAACATAATAGAGATACAGAAACACCGTGGCCCCTTTCTTTCAGATAACTCTGCACTAGTGCGAGCCGCAAATGCCACTTCCAGCTTAGCTGTGCAGAAGAAGAGCAGCAAGAAGAAGAAATATCTCGAAATATGTCCGACAGGCCCCTTCCCTTGAGATAAATCTGCAAATATCTCGGAAACGAAGCGAGCTATGGCAAAATGTTAAGAGACCTTTTTTGTAGAGAATTAGGTTTCCTACTTTTTATGTTCTATGATATTTTTTGATCAGATGCGTAGTTCTCGAGATATATCAAGATATTTAAAAGTTCCGAAGCCGCACCAACATAATAGAGATACAGAAACACCGTGGCCCCTTTCTTTCAGATAACTCTGCACTAGTGCGAGCCGCAAATGCCACTTCCAGCTTAGCTGTGCAGAAGAAGAGCAGCAAGAAGAAGAAATATCTCGAAATATGTCCGACAGGCCCCTTCCCTTGAGATAAATCTGCAAATATCTCGGAAACGAAGCGAGCTATGGCGAAATGTTAAGAGACCTTTTTTGTAGCGAATTAAGTTTCCTACTTTTTATGTTCTATGATATTTTTTGATCAGATGCGTAGTTCTCGAGATATATCAAGATATTTAAAAGTTCCGAAGCCGCACCAACATAATAGAGATACAGAAACACCGTGGCCCCTTTCTTTGAGATAACTCTGCACTATTGCGAGCTGCAAATGCCACTTCCAGCTTAGCTGTGCAGAGGAAGAACAACAAGAAGAAGAAATATCTCGAAATATGTCCGTCAGGCCAGTTCCTTTGAGCGGAATCTGCAAATATCTCGGAAACGAAGCGAGCTATGGCAAAATGTTAAGAGACCGTTTTTGTAGAGAATTATGTTTCCTACTTTTTATGTTCTATGATATTTTTTGATCAGACGCGTAGTTCTCGAGATATATCAAGATATTTAAAAGTTCCGAAGCCGCACCAACATAATAGAGATACAGAAACACCGTGGCCCCTTTCTTTGAGATAACTCTGCACTAGTGCGAGCCGCAAATGCCACTTCCAGCTTAGCTGTGCAGAAGAAGAGCAGCAAGAAGAAGAAATATCTCGAAATATGTCCGACAGGCCCCTTCCCTTGAGATAAATCTGCAAATATCTCGGAAACGAAGCGAGCTATGGCGAAATGTTAAGAGACCTTTTTTGTAGAGAATTAAGTTTCCTACTTTTTATCTTCTATGATATTTTTTGATCAGATGCGTAGTTCTCGAGATAGATCAAGATACTTAAAAGTTCCGAAGCCGCACCAACATAATAGATATACAGAAACACCGTGGCCCCTCTCTTTGAGATAACTCTGCACTATTGCGAGCTGCAAATGCCACTTCCAGCTTAGCTGTGCAGAAGAAGAACAACAAGAAGAAGAAATATCTCGAAATATGTCCCTCAGGCCCCTTCCCTTGGGATAAATCTGCAAATATCTCGGAAACGAAGCGAGCTATGGCAAAATGTTAAGAGACCTTTTTTGTAGAGAATTAAGTTTCCTACTTTTTATGTTCTATGATATTTTTTGATCAGATGCGTAGTTCTCGAGATATATCAAGATATTTAAAAGTTCCGAAGCCGCACCAACATAATAGAGATACAGAAACACCGTGGCCCCTTTCTTTGAGATAACTCTGCACTATTGCGAGCTGGAAATGCCACTTCCAGTTTTGCTGTGCAGAAGAAGAACAACAAGAAGAAGAAATATCTCGAAGTATGTCCGTCAGGCCCCTTCCCTTGAGATATATCTGCAAATATCTCGGAAACGAAGCGAGCTATGGCAAAATGTTAAGAGACCTTTTTTGTAGAGAATTAAGTTTCCTACTTTTTATGTTCTATGATATTTTCTGATCAGACGCGTAGTTCTCGAGATATATCAAGATATTTAAAAGTTCCGAAGCCGCACCAACATAATAGAGATACAGAAACACCGTGGCCCCTTTCTTTGAGATATCTCTGCACTATTGCGAGCTGCAAATGCCACTTCCAGCTTAGCTGTGCAGAAGAAGAACAACAAGAAGAAGAAATATCTCGAAATATGTCCGTCAGGCCCCTTACCTTGAGATAAATCTGCAAATATCTCGGAAACGAAGCGAGCTATGGCAAAATGTTAAGAGACCTTTTTTGTAGAGAATTAAGTTTCCTACTTTTTATCTTCTATGATATTTTCTGATCAGATGCGTAGTTCTCGAGATATATCAAGATATTTAAAAGTTCCGAAGCCGCACCAACATAATAGAGATACAGAAACACCGTGGCCCCTTTGTTTGAGATAACTCTGCACTATTGCGAGCTGCAAATGCCACTCTCAGCTTAGCTGTGCAGAAGAAGAACAACAAGAAGAAGAAATATCTCGAAATATGTCCGTCAGCCCCTTCCCTTGAGATAAATCTGCAAATATCTCGGAAACGAAGCGAGCTATGGCAAAATGTTAAGAGACCTTTTTTGTAGAGAATTATGTTTCCTACAATTTATGTTCGATGATATTTTTTGATCAGAAGCATAGTTTTCGAGATATATCGAGATATTTAAAAGTTCCGAAGCCGCACCAACAGAATAGAGATACAGAAACACCGTGGCCCCTTTCGTTGAGATAACTCTGCACTATTGCGAGCCGCAAATGCCACTTCCAGCTTAGCTGTGCAGAAGAAGAACAACAAGAAGAAGAAATATCTCGAAATATGTCCGTCAGGCCCCTTCCCTTGAGATAAATCTGCAAATATCTCGGAAACGAAGCGAGCTATGGCAAAATGTTAAGAGACCTTTTTTGTAGAGAATTAAGTTTCCTACTTTTTATGTTCTATGATATTTTTTGATCAGATGCGCAGTTCTCGAGATATATCAAGATATTTAAAAGTTCCGAAGCCGCACCAACATAATAGAGATACAGAAACACCGTGGCCCCTTTCTTTGAGATAACTCTGCACTATTGCGAGCTGTAAATGCCACTTCCAGTTAAGCTGTGCAGAAGAAGAACAACAAGAAGAAGAAATATCTCGAAATATGTCCGTCAGGCCCCTTCCCTTGAGATATATCTGCAAATATCTCGGAAACGAAGCGAGCTATGGCAAAATGTTAAGAGACCTTTTTTGTAGAGAATTATGTTTCCTACAATTTATGTTCTATGATATTTTTTGTTCAGAAGCGTAGTTTTCGAGATATATCGAGATATTTAAAAGTTCCGAAGCCGCACCAACATAATAGAGATACAGAAACACCGTGGCCCCTTTCGTTGAGATAACTCTGCACTAGTGCGAGCCGCAAATGCCACTTCCAGCTTAGCTGTGCAGAAGAAGAACAACAAGAAGAAGAAATATCTCGAAATATGTCCGTCAGGCCCCTTCCCTTGAGATAAATATGCAAATATCTCGGAAACGAAGCGAGCTATGGCAAAATGTTAAGCGACCTTTTTTGTAGAGAATTAAGTTTCCTACTTTTTATGTTCTATGATATTTTTTGGTCAGATGCGTAGTTCTCGAGATATATCAAGATATTTAAAAGTTCCGAAGCCGCACCAACATAATAGAGATACAGAAACACCGTGGCCCCTTTCTTTGAGATAACTCTGCACTATTGCGAGCTGTAAATGCCACTTCCAGCTTAGCTGTGCAGAAGAAGAACAACAAGAAGAAGAAATATCTCGAAATATGTCCGTCAGGCCCCTTCCCTTGAGATAAATCTGCAAATATCTCGGAAACGAAGCGAGCTATGGTAAAATGTTAAGAGACCTTTTTTGTAGAGAATTAAGTTTCCTACTTTTTATCTTCTATGATATTTTTTGATCAGATGCGTAGTTCTCGAGATATATCAAGATATTCAAAAGTTCCGAAGCCGCACCAACATAATAGAGAAACAGAAACACCGTGGCCCCTTTATTTGAGATAACTCTGCACTATTGCGAGCTGCAAATGCCACTTCCAGCTTAGCTGTGCAGTGGAAGAACAACAAGAAGAAGAAATATCTCGAAATATGTCCGTCAGGCCAGTTCCTTTGAGCTGAATCTGCAAATATCTCGGAAACGAAGCGAGCTATGGCAAAATGTTAAGAGACGTTTTTTGTAGAGAATTATGTTTTCTACAATTTATGTTCTATGATATTTTTTGATCAGAAGCGTAGTTCTCGAGATATATCAAGATATTTAAAAGTTCCGAAGCCGCACCAACATAATAGGGATACAGAAACACCGTGGCCCCGTTCTTTGAGATAACTCTGCACTAGTGCGAGCCGCAAATGCCACTTCCAGCTTAGCTGTGCAGAAGAAGAACAACAAGAAGAAGAAATATCTCGAAATATGTCCGTCAGGCCCCTTCCCTTGAGATAAATCTGCAAATATCTCGGAAACGAAGAGAGCTATGGCAAAATGTTAAGAGACCTTTTTTGTAGAGAATTAGGTTTCCTACTTTTTATGTTCTATGATATTTTTTGATCAGATGCGTAGTTCTCGAGATATATCAAGATATTTAAAAGTTCCGAAGCCGCACCAACATAATAGAGATACAGAAACACCGTGGCCCCTTTCTTTGAGATAACTCTGCACTATTGCGAGCTGTAAATGCCACTTCCAGCTTAGCTGTGCAGAAGAAGAACAACAAGAAGAAGAAATATCTCGAAATATGTCCGTCAGGCCCCTTCCCTTGAGATATATCTGCAAATATCTCGGAAACGAAGCGAGCTATGGCAAAATGTTAAGAGACCCTTTTTGTAGAGAATTATGTTTCCTACAATTTATGTTCTATGATATTTTTTCATCAGAAGCGTAGTTTTCGAGATATATCGAGATATTTAAAAGTTCCGAAGCCGCACCAACATAATAGAGATACAGAAACACTGTGGCCCCTTTCGTTGAGATAACTCTGCACTAGTGCGAGCCGCAAATGCCACTTCCAGCTTAGCTGTGCAGAAGAAGAACAACAAGAAGAAGAAATATCTCGAAATATGTCCGTCAGGCCCCTTCCCTTGAGATAAATCTGCAAATATCTCGGAAACGAAGCGAGCTATGGCAAAATGTTAAGAGACCTTTTTTGTAGAGAATTAGGTTTCCTACTTTTTATGTTCTATGATATTTTTTGATCAGATGCGTAGTTCTCGAGATATATCAAGATATTTAAAAGTTCCGAAGCCGCACCAACATAATAGAGATACAGAAACACCGTGGCCCCTTTCTTTCAGATAACTCTGCACTAGTGCGAGCCGCAAATGCCACTTCCAGCTTAGCTGTGCAGAAGAAGAGCAGCAAGAAGAAGAAATATCTCGAAATATGTCCGACAGGCCCCTTCCCTTGAGATAAATCTGCAAATATCTCGGAAACGAAGCGAGCTATGGCGAAATGTTAAGAGACCTTTTTTGTAGCGAATTAAGTTTCCTACTTTTTATGTTCTATGATATTTTTTGATCAGATGCGTAGTTCTCGAGATATATCAAGATATTTAAAAGTTCCGAAGCCGCACCAACATAATAGAGATACAGAAACACCGTGGCCCCTTTCTTTGAGATAACTCTGCACTATTGCGAGCTGCAAATGCCACTTCCAGCTTAGCTGTGCAGAGGAAGAACAACAAGAAGAAGAAATATCTCGAAATATGTCCGTCAGGCCAGTTCCTTTGAGCGGAATCTGCAAATATCTCGGAAACGAAGCGAGCTATGGCAAAATGTTAAGAGACCGTTTTTGTAGAGAATTATGTTTCCTACTTTTTATGTTCTATGATATTTTTTGATCAGACGCGTAGTTCTCGAGATATATCAAGATATTTAAAAGTTCCGAAGCCGCACCAACATAATAGAGATACAGAAACACCGTGGCCCCTTTCTTTGAGATAACTCTGCACTAGTGCGAGCCGCAAATGCCACTTCCAGCTTAGCTGTGCAGAAGAAGAGCAGCAAGAAGAAGAAATATCTCGAAATATGTCCGACAGGCCCCTTCCCTTGAGATAAATCTGCAAATATCTCGGAAACGAAGCGAGCTATGGCGAAATGTTAAGAGACCTTTTTTGTAGAGAATTAAGTTTCCTACTTTTTATCTTCTATGATATTTTTTGATCAGATGCGTAGTTCTCGAGATAGATCAAGATACTTAAAAGTTCCGAAGCCGCACCAACATAATAGATATACAGAAACACCGTGGCCCCTCTCTTTGAGATAACTCTGCACTATTGCGAGCTGCAAATGCCACTTCCAGCTTAGCTGTGCAGAAGAAGAACAACAAGAAGAAGAAATATCTCGAAATATGTCCGTCAGGCCCCTTCACTTGAGATAAATCTGCAAATATCTCGGAAACGAAGCGAGCTATGGCAAAATGTTAAGAGACCTTTTTTGTAGAGAATTAAGTTTCCTACTTTTTATGTTCTATGATATTTTTTGATCAGATGCGTAGTTCTCGAGATATATCAAGATATTTAAAAGTTCCGAAGCCGCACCAACATAATAGAGATACAGAAACACCGTGGCCCCTTTCTTTGAGATAACTCTGCACTATTGCGAGCTGCAAATGCCACTTCCAGCTTAGCTGTGCAGAGGAAGAACAACAAGAAGAAGAAATATCTCGAAATATGTCCGTCAGGCCAGTTCCTTTGAGCTGAATCTGCAAATATCTCGGAAACGAAGCGAGCTATGGCAAAATGTTAAGAGACCGTTTTTGTAGAGAATTATGTTTCCTACTTTTTATGTTCTATGATATTTTTTGATCAGACGCGTAGTTCTCGAGATATATCAAGATATTTAAAAGTTCCGAAGCCGCACCAACATAATAGAGATACAGAAACACCGTGGCCCCTTTCTTTGAGATAACTCTGCACTATTGCGAGCTGCAAATGCCACTTCCAGCTTAGCTGTGCAGAAGAAGAACAACAAGAAGAAGAAATATCTCGAAATATGTCCGTCAGGCCCCTTCCCTTGAGATAAATCTGCAAATATCTCGGAAACGAAGCGAGCTATGGCAAAATGTTAAGAGACCTTTTTTGTAGAGAATTATGTTTCTTACAATTTATGTTCTATGATATTTTTTGATCAGAAGCGTAGTTTTCGAGATATATCGAGATATTTAAAAGTTCCGAAGCCGCACCAACATAATAGAGATACAGAAACACCGTGGCCCCTTTCTTTGAGATAACTGTGCACTAGTGCGAGCCGCAAATGCCACTTCCAGCTTTGCTGTGCAGAAGAAGAACAACAAGAAGAAGAAATATCTCGAAATATGTCCGTCAGGCCACTTCCCTTGAGCTGAATCTGCAAATATCTCGGAAACGAAGCGAGCTATGGCAAAATGTTAAGACACCGTTTTTGTAGAGAATTATGTTTCCTACTTTTTATGTTCTATGATATTTTTTGATCAGACGCGTAGTTCTCGAGATATATCAAGATATTTAAAAGTTCCGAAGCCGCACCAACATAATAGAGATACAGAAACACCGTGGCCCCTTTCTTTGAGATAACTCTGCACTAGTGCGAGCCGCAAATGCCACTTCCAGCTTAGCTGTGCAGAAGAAGAGCAGCAAGAAGAAGAAATATCTCGAAATATGTCCGACAGGCCCCTTCCCTTGAGATAAATCTGCAAATATCTCGGAAACGAAGCGAGCTATGGCGAAATGTTAAGAGCCCTTTTTTGTAGAGAATTAAGTTTCCTACTTTTTATCTTCTATGATATTTTTTGATCAGATGCGTAGTTCTCGAGATAGATCAAGATACTTAAAAGTTCCGAAGCCGCACCAACATAATACATATACAGAAACACCGTGGCCCCTCTCTTTGAGATAACTCTGCACTATTGCGAGCTGCAAATGCAACTTCCAGCTTAGCTGTGCAGAAGAAGAACAACAAGAAGAAGAAATATCTCGAAATATGTCCGTCAGGCCCCTTCCCTTGAGATGAATCTGCAAATATCTCGGAAACGAAGCGAGCTATGGCAAAATGTTAAGAGACCTTTTTTGTAGAGAATTAAGTTTCCTACTTTTTATGTTCTATGATATTTTTTGATCAGATGCGTAGTTCTCGAGATATATCAAGATATTTAAAAGTTCCGAAGCCGCACCAACATAATAGAGATACAGAAACACCGTGGCCCCTTTCTTTGAGATAACTCTGCACTATTGCGAGCTGCAAATGCCACTTCCAGCTTAGCTGTGCAGAGGAAGAACAACAAGAAGAAGAAATATCTCGAAATATGTCCGTCAGGCCAGTTCCTTTGAGCTGAATCTGCAAATATCTCGGAAACGAAGCGAGCTATGGCAAAATGTTAAGAGACCGTTTTTGTAGAGAATTATGTTTCCTACTTTTTATGTTCTATGATATTTTTTGATCAGACGCGTAGTTCTCGAGATATATCAAGATATTTAAAAGTTCCGAAGCCGCACCAACATAATAGAGATACAGAAACACCGTGGCCCCTTTCTTTGAGATAACTCTGCACTATTGCGAGCTGCAAATGTCACTTCCAGCTTAGCTGTGCAGAAGAAGAACAACAAGAAGAAGAAATATCTCGAAATATGTCCGTCAGGCCCCTTCCCTTGAGATAAATCTGCAAATATCTCGGAAACGAAGAGAGCTATGGCAAAATGTTAAGAGACCTTTTTTGTAGAGAATTAAGTTTCCTACTTTTGATGTTCTATGATATTTTTTGATCAGATGCGTAGTTCTCGAGATATATCAAGATATTTAAAAGTTCCGAAGCCGCACCAACATAATAGAGATACAGAAACACCGTGGCCCCTTTCTTTGAGATAACTCTGCACCATTGCTAGCTGTAAATGCCACTTCCAGCTTAGCTGTGCAGAAGAAGAACAACAAGAAGAAGAAATATCTCGAAATATGTCCGTCAGGCCCCTTCCCTTGAGATATATCTGCAAATATCTCGGAAACGAAGCGAGCTATGGCAAAATGCTAAGAGACCTTTTTTGTAGAGAATTATGTTTCCTACAATTTATGTTCTATGATATTTTTTGATCAGAAGCGTAGTTTTCGAGATATATCGAGATATTTAAAAGTTCCGAAGCCGCACCAACATAATAGAGATACAGAAACACCGTGGCCCCTTTCTTTGAGATAACTCTGCACTAGTGCGAGCTGCAAATGCCACTGCCAGCTTAGCTGTGCAGAAGAAGAACAACAAGAAGAAGAAATATCTCGAAATATGTCCGTCAGGCCCCTTCCCTTGAGATAAATCTGCAAATATCTCGGAAACAAAGCGAGCTATGGCAAAATGTTAAGAGACCTTTTTTGTAGAGAATTAAGTTTCCTACTTTTTATGTTCTATGATATTTTTTGATCAGATGCGTAGTTCTCGAGATATATCAAGATATTTAAAAGTTCCGAAGCCGCACCAACATAATAGAGATACAGAAACACCGTGGCCCCTTTCTTTGAGATAACTCTGCACTATTGCGAGCTGCAAATGCCACTTCCAGCTTAGCTGTGCAGAGGAAGAACAACAAGAAGAAGAAATATCTCGAAATATGTCCGTCAGGCCAGTTCCTTTGAGCTGAATCTGCAAATATCTCGGAAACGAAGCGAGCTATTGCAAAATGTTAAGAGACATTTTTTGTAGAGAATTATGTTTCCTACAATTTATGTTCTATGCTATTTTTTGATCAGAAGCGTGGTTTTCGAGATATATCGAGATATTTAAAAGTTCCGAAGCCGCACCAACATAATAGGGATACAGAAACACCGTGGCCCCTTTCTTTGAGATAACTCTGCACTAGTGCGAGCCGCAAATGCCACTTCCAGCTTAGCTGTGCAGAAGAAGAACAACAAGAAGAAGAAATATCTCGAAATATGTCCGTCAGGCCACTTCCCTTGAGATAAATCTGCAAATATCTCGGAAACGAAACGAGCTATGGCAAAATGTTAAGAGACGTTTTTTGTAGAGAATTAAGTTTCCTACTTTTTATGTTCTATAATATTTTTTGATGAGATGCGTAGTTCTCGAGATATATCAAGATATTTAAAAGTTCCGAAGCCGCACCAACATAATAGAGATACAGAAACACCGTGGCCCCTTTCTTTGAGATAACTCTGCACTATTGCGAGCTGGAAATGCCACTTCCAGCTTAGCTGTGCAGAAGAAGAACAACAAGAAGAAGAAATATCTCGAAATATGTCCGTCAGGCCCCTTCCCTTGAGATATATCTGCAAATATCTCGGAAACGAAGCGAGCTATGGCAAAATGTTAAGAGACCTTTTTTGTAGAGAATTATGTTTCCTACAATTTATGTTCTATGATATTTTTTGATCAGAAGCGTAGTTTTCGAGATATATCGAGATATTTAAAAGTTCCGAAGCCGCACCAACATAATAGAGATACAGAAACACCGTGGCCCCTTTCTTTGAGATAACTCTGCACTAGTGCGAGCCGCAAATGCCACTTCCAGCTTAGCTGTGCAGAAGAAGAACAACAAGAAGAAGAAATATCTCGAAATATGTCCGTCAGGCCCCTTCCCTTGAGATAGATCTGCAAATATCTCGGAAACGAAGCGAGCTATGGCAAAATGTTAAGAGACCTTTTTTGTAGAGAATTAAGTTTCCTACTTTTTATGTTCTATGATATTTTTTGATCAGATGCGTAGTTCTCGAGATATATCAAGATATTTAAAAGTTCCGAAGCCGCACCAACATAATAGGGATACAGAAACACCGTGGCCCCTTTCTTTGAGATAACTCTGCACTAGTGCGAGCCGCAAATGCCACTTCCAGCTTAGCTGTGCAGAAGAAGAACAACAAGAAGAAGAAATATCTCGAAATATGTCCGTCAGGCCCCTTCCCTTGAGATAAATCTGCAAATATCTCGGAAACGAAGCGAGCTATCGCAAGATGTTAAGAGACCTTTCTTGTAGAGAATTATGTTTCCTACAATTTATGTTCTATGATATTTTTTGAGCAGAAGCGTAGTTTTCGAGATATATCGAGATATTTAAAAGTTCCGAAGCCGCACCAACATAATAGAGATACAGAAACACCGTGGCCCCTTTCTTTGAGATAACTCTGCACTAGTGCGAGCTGCAAATGCCACTTCCAGCTTAGCTGTGCAGAAGAAGAACAACAAGAAGAAGAAATATCTCGAAATATGTCCGTCAGGCCCCTTCCCTTGAGATAAATCTGCAAATATCTCGGAAACGAAGCGAGCTATGGCAAAATGTTAAGAGACCTTTTTTGTAGAGAATTATGTTTCCTACAATTTATGTTCTATGATATTTTTTGATCAGAAGCGTAGTTTTCGAGATATATCGAGATATTTAAAAGTTCCGAAGCCGCACCAACATAATAGAGATACAGAAACACCGTGGCCCCTTTCTTTGAGATAACTGTGCACTAGTGCGAGCCGCAAATGCCACTTCCAGCTTAGCTGTGCAGAAGAAGAACAACAAGAAGAAGAAATATCTCGAAATATGTCCGTCAGGCCACTTCCCTTGAGATAAATCTGCAAATATCTCGGAAACGAAGCGAGCTATGGCAAAATGTTAAGAGACCTTTTTTGTAGAAAATTAAGTTTCCTACTTTTTATGTTCGATGATATTTTTTGATCAGATGCGTAGTTCTCGAGATATATCAATATATTCAAAAGTTCCGAAGCTGCACCAACATAATAGAGGTACAGAAACACCGTGGCCTCTTTCTTTGAGATAACTCTGCACTATTGCGAGCTGCAAATGCCGCTTCGAGCTTAGCTGTGCAGAAGAAGAACAACAAGAAGAAGAAATATCTCGAAATATGTCCGTCAGGCCAGTTCCTTTGAGCTGAATCTGCAAATATCTCGGAAACGAAGCGATCTATGGCAAAATGTTAAGAGACGTTTTTTGTAGAGAATTATGTTTCCTACAATTTATGTTCTATGATATTTTTTGATCAGAAGCGTAGTTTTCGAGATATATCGAGATATTTAAAAGTTCCGAAGCCGCACCAACATAATAGGGATACAGAAACACCGTGGCCCCTTTCTTTGAGATAACTCTGCACTAGTGCGAGCCGCAAATGCCACTTCCAGCATAGCTGTGCAGAAGAAGAACAACAAGAAGAAGAAATATCTCGAAATATGTCCGTCAGGCCCCTTCCCTTGAGATAAATCTGCAAATATCTCGGAAACGAAGCGAGCTATGGCAAAATGTTAAGAGACCTTTTTTGTAGAGAATTAAGTTTCCTACTTTTTATGTTCTATGATATTTTTTGATCAGAAGCGTAGTTTTCGAGATATATCGAGATATTTAAAAGTTCCGAAGCCGCACCAACATAATAGAGATACAGAAACACCGTGGCCCCTTTCTTTGAGATAACTCTGCACTAGTGCGAGCTGCAAATGCCACTTCCAGCTTAGCTGTGCAGAAGAAGAACAACAAGAAGAAGAAATATCTCGAAATATGTTCGTCAGGCCCCTTCCCTTGAGATAAATCTGCAAATATCTCGGAAACGAAGCGAGCTATGGCAAAATGTTAAGGGACCTTTTTTGTAGAGAATTAAGTTTCCTACTTTTTATGTTCTATGATATTTTTTGATCAGATGCGTAGTTCTCGAGATATATCAAGATATTTAAAAGTTCCGAAGCCGCACCAACATAATAGAGATACAGAAACACCGTGGCCCCTTTCTTTGAGATAACTCTGCACTATTGCGAGCTGTAAATGCCACTTCCAGCTTAGCTGTGCAGAAGAAGAACAACAAGAAGAAGAAATATCTCGAAATATGTCCGTCAGGCCCCTTCCCTTGAGATATATCTGCAAATATCTCGGAAACGAAGCGAGCTATAGCAAAATGTTAAGAGACCTTTTTTGTAGAGAATTATGTTTCCTACAATTTATGTTCAATGATATTTTTTGATCAGAAGCGTAGTTTTCGAGATATATCGAGATATTTAAAAGTTCCGAAGCCGCACCAACATAATAGAGATACAGAAACACCGTGGCCCCTTTCTTTGAGATAACTCTGCACTAGTGAGAGCCGCAAATGCCACTTCCAGCTTAGCTGTGCAGAAGAAGAACAACAAGAAGAAGAAATATCTCGAAATATGTCCGTCAGGCCCCTTCCCTTGAGATAAATATGCAAATATCTCGTAAACGAAGCGAGCTATGGCAAAATGTTAAGAGACCTTTTTTGTAGAGAATTAAGTTTCCTACTTTTTATGTTCTATGATATTTTTTGATCAGAAGCGTAGTTTTCGAGATATATCGAGATATTTAAAAGTTCCGAAGCCGCACCAACATAATAGAGATACAGAAACACCGTGGCCCCTTTCTTTGAGATAACTCTGCACTATTGCGACCTGCAAATGCCACTTCCAGCTCAGCTGTGCAGAAGAAGAACAACAAGAAGAAGAAATATCTCGAAATATGTCCGTCAGGCCCCTTCCCTTGAGATAAATCTGCAAATATCTCGGAAACGAAGCGCGCTATGGCAAAATGTTAAGAGACCTTTTTTGTAGAGAATTAAGTTTCCTACTTTTTATGTTCTATGATATTTTTTGATCAGATGCGTAGTTCTCGAGATATATCATGATATTTAAAAGTTCCGAAGCCGCACCAACATAATAGAGATACAGAAACACCGTGGCCCCTTTCTTTGAGATAACTCTGCACTATTGCGAGCTGTAAATGCCACTTCCAGCTTAGCTGTGCAGAAGAAGAACAACAAGAAGAAGAAATATCTCGAAATATGTCCGTCAGGCCCCTTCCCTTGAGATATATCTGCAAATATCTCGGAAACGAAGCGAGCTATGGCAAAATGTTAAGAGACCTTTTTTGTAGAGAATTATGTTTCCTACAATTTATGTTCAATGATATTTTTTGATCAGAAGCGTAGTTTTCGAGATATATCGAGATATTTAAAAGTTCCGAAGCCGCACCAACATAATGGAGATACAGAAACACCGTGGCCCCTTTCTTTGAGATAACTCTGCACTAGTGAGAGCCGCAAATGCCACTTCCAGCTTAGCTGTGCAGAAAAAGAACAACAAGAAGAAGAAATATCTCGAAATATGTCCGTCAGGCCCCTTCCCTTGAGATAAATCTGCAAATATCTCGGAAACGAAGCGAGCTATGGCAAAATGTTAAGAGACCTTTTTTGTAGAGAATTAAGTTTCCTACTTTTTATGTTCTATGATATTTTTTGATCAGAAGCGTAGTTTTCGAGATATATCGAGATATTTAAAAGTTCCGAAGCCGCACCAACATAATAGAGATACAGAAACACCGTGGCCCCTTTCTTTGAGATAACTCTGCACTAGTGCGAGCTGCAAATCCCACTTCCAGCTTAGCTGTGCAGAAGAAGAACAACAAGAAGAAGAAATATCTCGAAATATGTCCGTCAGGCCCCTTCCCTTGAGATAAATCTGCAAATATCTCGGAAACGAAGCGAGCTATGGCAAAATGTTAAGAGACCTTTTTTGTAGAGAATTAAGTTCCCTACTTTTTATGTTCTATGATATTTTTTGATCAGATGCGTAGTTCTCGAGATATATCAAGATATTTAAAAGTTCCGAAGCCGCACCAACATAATAGAGATACAGAAACACCGTGGCCCCTTTCTTTGAGATAACTCTGCACTATTGCGAGCTGTAAATGCCACTTCGAGCTTAGCTGTGCAGAAGAAGAACAACAAGAAGAAGAAATATCTCGAAATATGTCCGTCAGGCCCCTTCCCTTGAGATATATCTGCAAATATCTCGGAAACGAAGCGAGCTATGGCAAAATGTTAAGAGACCTTTTTTGTAGAGAATTATGTTTCCTACAATTTATGTTCAATGATATTTTTTGATCAGAAGCGTAGTTTTCGAGATATATCGAGATATTTAAAAGTTCCGAAGCCGCACCAACATAATAGAGATACAGAAACACCGTGGCCCCTTTCTTTGAGATAACTCTGCACTAGTGAGAGCCGCAAATGCCACTTCCAGCTTAGCTGTGCAGAAGAAGAACAACAAGAAGAAGAAATATCTCGAAATATGTCCGTCAGGCCCCTTCCCTTGAGATAAATATGCAAATATCTCGGAAACGAAGCGAGCTATGGCAAAATGTTAAGAGACCCTTTTTGTAGAGAATAATGTTTCCTACAATTTACGTTCTATGATATTTTTTGATCAGAAGCGTAGTTTTCGAGATATATCGAGATATTTAAAAGTTCCGAAGCCGCACCAACATAATAGAGATACAGAAACACCGTGGCCCCTTTCTTTGAGATAACTCTGCACTATTGCGACCTGCAAATGCCACTTCCAGCTCAGCTGTGCAGAAGAAGAACAACAAGAAGAAGAAATATCTCGAAATATGTCCGTCAGGCCCCTTCCCTTGAGATAAATCTGCAAATATCTCGGAAACGAAGCGAGCTATGGCAAAATGTTAAGAGACCTTTTTTGTAGAGAATTAAGTTTCCTACTTTTTATGTTCTATGATATTTTTTGATCAGATGCGTAGTTCTCGAGATATATCAAGATATTTAAAAGCTCCGAAGCCGCACCAACATAATAGAGATACAGAAACACCGTGGCCCCTTTCTTTGAGATAACTCTGCACTAGTGAGAGCCGCAAATGCCACTTCCAGCTTAGCTGTGCAGAAGAAGAACAACAAGAAGAAGAAATATCTCGAAATATGTCCGTCAGGCCCCTTCCCTTGAGATGAATCTGCAAATATCTCGGAAACGAAGCGAGCTATGGCAAAATGTTAAGAGACCTTTTTTGTAGAGAATAATGCTTTCTACAATTTACGTTCTATGATATTTTTTGATCAGAAGCGTAGTTTTCGAGATATATCGAGATATTTAAAAGTTCCGAAGCCGCACCAACATAATAGAGATACAGAAACACCGTGGCCCCTTTCTTTGAGATAACTCTGCACTATTGCGACCTGCAAATGCCACTTCCAGCTCAGCTGTGCAGAAGAAGTACAACAAGAAGAAGAAATATCTCGAAATATGTCCGTCAGGCCCCTTCCCTTGAGATAAATCTGCAAATATCTCGGAAACGAAGCGAGCTATGGCAAAATGTTCAGAGACCTTTTTTGTAGAGAATTAAGTTCCCTACTTTTTATGTTCTATGATATTTTTTGATCAGATGCGTAGTTCTCGAGATATATCAAGATATTTAAAAGTTCCGAAGCCGCACCAACATAATAGAGATACAGAAACACCGTGGCCCCTTTCTTTGAGATAACTCTGCACTATTGCGACCTGCAAATGCCACTTCCAGCTCAGCTGTGCAGAAGAAGAACAACAAGAAGAAGAAATATCTCGAAATATGTCCGTCAGGCCCCTTCCCTTGAGATAAATCTGCAAATATCTCGGAAACGAAGCGCGCTATGGCAAAATGTTAAGAGACCTTTTTTGTAGAGAATTAAGTTTCCTACTTTTTATGTTCTATGATATTTTTTGATCAGATGCGTAGTTCTCGAGATATATCATGATATTTAAAAGTTCCGAAGCCGCACCAACATAATAGAGATACAGAAACACCGTGGCCCCTTTCTTTGAGATAACTCTGCACTATTGCGAGCTGTAAATGCCACTTCCAGCTTAGCTGTGCAGAAGAAGAACAACAAGAAGAAGAAATATCTCGAAATATGTCCGTCAGGCCCCTTCCCTTGAGATATATCTGCAAATATCTCGGAAACGAAGCGAGCTATGGCAAAATGTTAAGAGACCTTTTTTGTAGAGAATTATGTTTCCTACAATTTATGTTCAATGATATTTTTTGATCAGAAGCGTAGTTTTCGAGATATATCGAGATATTTAAAAGTTCCGAAGCCGCACCAACATAATGGAGATACAGAAACACCGTGGCCCCTTTCTTTGAGATAACTCTGCACTAGTGAGAGCCGCAAATGCCACTTCCAGCTTAGCTGTGCAGAAAAAGAACAACAAGAAGAAGAAATATCTCGAAATATGTCCGTCAGGCCCCTTCCCTTGAGATAAATCTGCAAATATCTCGGAAACGAAGCGAGCTATGGCAAAATGTTAAGAGACCTTTTTTGTAGAGAATTAAGTTTCCTACTTTTTATGTTCTATGATATTTTTTGATCAGAAGCGTAGTTTTCGAGATATATCGAGATATTTAAAAGTTCCGAAGCCGCACCAACATAATAGAGATACAGAAACACCGTGGCCCCTTTCTTTGAGATAACTCTGCACTAGTGCGAGCTGCAAATCCCACTTCCAGCTTAGCTGTGCAGAAGAAGAACAACAAGAAGAAGAAATATCTCGAAATATGTCCGTCAGGCCCCTTCCCTTGAGATAAATCTGCAAATATCTCGGAAACGAAGCGAGCTATGGCAAAATGTTAAGAGACCTTTTTTGTAGAGAATTAAGTTCCCTACTTTTTATGTTCTATGATATTTTTTGATCAGATGCGTAGTTCTCGAGATATATCAAGATATTTAAAAGTTCCGAAGCCGCACCAACATAATAGAGATACAGAAACACCGTGGCCCCTTTCTTTGAGATAACTCTGCACTATTGCGAGCTGTAAATGCCACTTCGAGCTTAGCTGTGCAGAAGAAGAACAACAAGAAGAAGAAATATCTCGAAATATGTCCGTCAGGCCCCTTCCCTTGAGATATATCTGCAAATATCTCGGAAACGAAGCGAGCTATGGCAAAATGTTAAGAGACCTTTTTTGTAGAGAATTATGTTTCCTACAATTTATGTTCAATGATATTTTTTGATCAGAAGCGTAGTTTTCGAGATATATCGAGATATTTAAAAGTTCCGAAGCCGCACCAACATAATAGAGATACAGAAACACCGTGGCCCCTTTCTTTGAGATAACTCTGCACTAGTGAGAGCCGCAAATGCCACTTCCAGCTTAGCTGTGCAGAAGAAGAACAACAAGAAGAAGAAATATCTCGAAATATGTCCGTCAGGCCCCTTCCCTTGAGATAAATATGCAAATATCTCGGAAACGAAGCGAGCTATGGCAAAATGTTAAGAGACCCTTTTTGTAGAGAATAATGTTTCCTACAATTTACGTTCTATGATATTTTTTGATCAGAAGCGTAGTTTTCGAGATATATCGAGATATTTAAAAGTTCCGAAGCCGCACCAACATAATAGAGATACAGAAACACCGTGGCCCCTTTCTTTGAGATAACTCTGCACTATTGCGACCTGCAAATGCCACTTCCAGCTCAGCTGTGCAGAAGAAGAACAACAAGAAGAAGAAATATCTCGAAATATGTCCGTCAGGCCCCTTCCCTTGAGATAAATCTGCAAATATCTCGGAAACGAAGCGAGCTATGGCAAAATGTTAAGAGACCTTTTTTGTAGAGAATTAAGTTTCCTACTTTTTATGTTCTATGATATTTTTTGATCAGATGCGTAGTTCTCGAGATATATCAAGATATTTAAAAGCTCCGAAGCCGCACCAACATAATAGAGATACAGAAACACCGTGGCCCCTTTCTTTGAGATAACTCTGCACTAGTGAGAGCCGCAAATGCCACTTCCAGCTTAGCTGTGCAGAAGAAGAACAACAAGAAGAAGAAATATCTCGAAATATGTCCGTCAGGCCCCTTCCCTTGAGATGAATCTGCAAATATCTCGGAAACGAAGCGAGCTATGGCAAAATGTTAAGAGACCTTTTTTGTAGAGAATAATGCTTTCTACAATTTACGTTCTATGATATTTTTTGATCAGAAGCGTAGTTTTCGAGATATATCGAGATATTTAAAAGTTCCGAAGCCGCACCAACATAATAGAGATACAGAAACACCGTGGCCCCTTTCTTTGAGATAACTCTGCACTATTGCGACCTGCAAATGCCACTTCCAGCTCAGCTGTGCAGAAGAAGTACAACAAGAAGAAGAAATATCTCGAAATATGTCCGTCAGGCCCCTTCCCTTGAGATAAATCTGCAAATATCTCGGAAACGAAGCGAGCTATGGCAAAATGTTCAGAGACCTTTTTTGTAGAGAATTAAGTTCCCTACTTTTTATGTTCTATGATATTTTTTGATCAGATGCGTAGTTCTCGAGATATATCAAGATATTTAAAAGTTCCGAAGCCGCACCAACATAATAGAGATACAGAAACACCGTGGCCCCTTTCTTTGAGATAACTCTGCACTATTGCGAGCTGTAAATGCCACTTCGAGCTTAGCTGTGCAGAAGAAGAACAACAAGAAGAAGAAATATCTCGAAATATGTCCGTCAGGCCCCTTCCCTTGAGATAAATCTGCAAATATCTCGGAAACGAAGCGAGCTATGGCAAAATGTTAAGAGACCTTTTTTGTAGAGAATTAAGTTTCCTACTTTTTATGTTCTATGATATTTTTTGATCAGATGCGTAGTTCTCGAGATATATCAAGATATTTAAAAGTTCCGAAGCCGCACCAACATAATAGAGATACAGAAACACCGTGGCCCCTTTCTTTGAGATAACTCTGCACTATTGCGAGCTGTAAATGCCACTTCCAGCTTAGCTGTGCAGAAGAAGAACAACAAGAAGAAGAAATATCTCGAAATATGTCCGTCAGGCCCCTTCCCTTGAGATATATCTGCAAATATCTCGGAAACGAAGCGAGCTATGGCAAAATGTTAAGAGACCTTTTTTGTAGAGAATTATGTTTCCTACAATTTATGTCCAATGATATTTTTTGATCAGAAGCGTAGTTTTCGAGATATATCGAGATATTTAAAAGTTCCGAAGCCGCACCAACATAATAGAGATACAGAAACACCGTGGCCCCTTTCTTTGAGATAACTCTGCACTAGTGAGAGCCGCAAATGCCACTTCCAGCTTAGCTGTGCAGAAGAGGAACAACAAGAAGAAGAAATATCTCGAAATATGTCCGTCAGGCCCCTTCCCTTGAGATAAATATGCAAATATCTCGGAAACGAAGCGAGCTATGGCAAAATGTTAAGAGACCTTTTTGTAGAGAATTAAGTTTCCTACTTTTTATGTTCTATGATATTTTTTGATCAGATGCGTAGTTCTCGAGATATATCAAGATATTTAAAAGTTCCGAAGCTGCACCAACATAATAGAGGTACAGAAACACCGTGGCCTCTTTCTTTGAGATAACTCTGCACTATTGCGAGCTGCAAATGCCGCTTCGAGCTTAGCTGTGCAGAAGAAGAACAACAAGAAGAAGAAATATCTCGAAATATGTCCGTCAGGCCCCTTCCCTTGAGATAAATCTGCAAATATCTCGGAAACGAAGCGAGCTATGGCAAAATGTTAAGAGACCTTTTTTGTAGAGAATTAAGTTTCCTACTTTTTATGTTCTATGATATTTTTTGATCAGATGCGTAGTTCTCGAGATATATCAAGATATTTAAAAGTTCCGAAGCCGCACCAACATAATAGAGATACAGAAACACCGTGGCCCCTTTCTTTGAGATAACTCTGCACTATTGCGAGCTGTAAATGCCACTTCCAGCTTAGCTGTGCAGAAGAAGAACAACAAGAAGAAGAAATATCTCGAAATATGTCCGTCAGGCCCCTTCCCTTGAGATATATCTGCAAATATCTCGGAAACGAAGCGAGCTATGGCAAAATGTTAAGAGACCTTTTTTGTAGAGAATTATGTTTCCTACAATTTATGTTCAATGATATTTTTTGATCAGAAGCGTAGTTTTCGAGATATATCGAGATATTTAAAAGTTCCGAAGCCGCACCAACATAATAGAGATACAGAAACACCGTGGCCCCTTTCTTTGAGATAACTCTGCACTATTGCGACCTGCAAATGCCACTTCCAGCTCAGCTGTGCAGAAGAAGAACAACAAGAAGAAGAAATATCTCGAAATATGTCCGTCAGGCCCCTTCCCTTGAGATAAATCTGCAAATATCTCGGAAACGAAGCGAGCTATGGCAAAATGTTAAGAGACCTTTTTTGTAGAGAATTAAGTTTGCTACTTTTTATGTTCTATGATATTTTTTGATCAGATGCGTAGTTCTCGAGATATATCAAGATATTTAAAAGTTCCGAAGCCGCACCAACATAATAGAGATACAGAAACACCGTGGCCCCTTTCTTTGAGATAACTCTGCACTATTGCGAGCTGTAAATGCCACTTCCAGCTTAGCTGTGCAGAAGAAGAACAACAAGAAGAAGAAATATCTCGAAATATGTCCGTTAGGCCCCTTCCCTTGAGATAAATCTGCAAATATCTCGGAAACAAAGCGAGCTATGGCAAAATGTTAACAGACCTTTTTTGTAGAGAATTAAGTTTCCTACTTTTTATGTTCTATGATATTTTTTGATCAGAAGCGTAGTTTTCGAGATATATCGAGATATTTAAAAGTTCCGAAGCCGCACCAACATAATAGAGATACAGAAACACCGTGGCCCCTTTCTTTGAGATAACTCTGCACTATTGCGACCTGCAAATGCCACTTCCAGCTCAGCTGTGCAGAAGAAGAACAACAAGAAGAAGAAATATCTCGAAATATGTCCGTCAGGCCCCTTCCCTTGAGATAAATCTGCAAATATCTCGGAAACGAAGCGAGCTATGGCAAAATGTTAAGAGACCTTTTTTGTAGAGAATTAAGTTTCCTACTTTTTATGTTCTATGATATTTTTTGATCAGATGCGTAGTTCTCGAGATATATCAAGATATTTAAAAGTTCCGAAGCCGCACCAACATAATAGAGATACAGAAACACCGTGGCCCCTTTCTTTGAGATAACTCTGCACTATTGCGAGCTGTAAATGCCACTTCCAGCTTAGCTGTGCAGAAGAAGAACAACAAGAAGAAGAAATATCTCGAAATATGTCCGTCAGGCCCCTTCCCTTGAGATATATCTGCAAATATCTCGGAAACGAAGCGAGCTATGGCAAAATGTTAAGAGACCTTTTTTGTAGAGAATTATGTTTCCTACAATTTATGTTCAATGATATTTTTTGATCAGAAGCGTAGTTTTCGAGATATATCGAGATATTTAAAAGTTCCGAAGCCGCACCAACATAATAGAGATACAGAAACACCGTGGCCCCTTTCTTTGAGATAACTCTGCACTAGTGAGAGCCGCAAATGCCACTTCCAGCTTAGCTGTGCAGAAGAGGAACAACAAGAAGAAGAAATATCTCGAAATATGTCCGTCAGGCCCCTTCCCTTGAGATAAATATGCAAATATCTCGGAAACGAAGCGAGCTATGGCAAAATGTTAAGAGACCTTTTTTGTAGAGAATAATGTTTCCTACAATTTACGTTCTATGATATTTTTTGATCAGAAGCGTAGTTTTCGAGATATATCGAGATATTTAAAAGTTCCGAAGCCGCACCAACATAATAGAGATACAGAAACACCGTGGCCCCTTTCTTTGAGATAACTCTGCACTATTGCGACCTGCAAATGCCACTTCCAGCTCAGCTGTGCAGAAGAAGAACAACAAGAAGAAGAAATATCTCGAAATATGTCCGTCAGGCCCCTTCCCTTGAGATAAATCTGCAAATATCTCGGAAACGAAGCGAGCTATGGCAAAATGTTAAGAGACCTTTTTTGTAGAGAATTAAGTTTGCTACTTTTTATGTTCTATGATATTTTTTGATCAGATGCGTAGTTCTCGAGATATATCAAGATATTTAAAAGTTCCGAAGCCGCACCAACATAATAGAGATACAGAAACACCGTGGCCCCTTTCTTTGAGATAACTCTGCACTATTGCGAGCTGTAAATGCCACTTCCAGCTTATCTGTGCAGAAGAAGAACAACAAGAAGAAGAAATATCTCGAAATATGTCCGTTAGGCCCCTTCCCTTGAGATAAATCTGCAAATATCTCGGAAACAAAGCGAGCTATGGCAAAATGTTAACAGACCTTTTTTGTAGAGAATTTAGTTTCCTACTTTTTATGTTCTATGATATTTTTTGATCAGAAGCGTAGTTTTCGAGATATATCGAGATATTTAAAAGTTCCGAAGCCGCACCAACATAATAGAGATACAGAAACACCGTGGCCCCTTTCTTTGAGATAACTCTGCACTATTGCGACCTGCAAATGCCACTTCCAGCTCAGCTGTGCAGAAGAAGAACAACAAGAAGAAGAAATATCTCGAAATATGTCCGTCAGGCCCCTTCCCTTGAGATAAATCTGCAAATATCTCGGAAACGAAGCGAGCTATGGCAAAATGTTAAGAGACCTTTTTTGTAGAGAATTAAGTTTCCTACTTTTTATGTTCTATGATATTTTTTGATCAGATGCGTAGTTCTCGAGATATATCAAGATATTTAAAAGTTCCGAAGCCGCACCAACATAATAGAGATACAGAAACACCGTGGCCCCTTTCTTTGAGATAACTCTGCACTATTGCGAGCTGTAAATGCCACTTCCAGCTTAGCTGTGCAGAAGAAGAACAACAAGAAGAAGAAATATCTCGAAATATGTCCGTCAGGCCCCTTCCCTTGAGATATATCTGCAAATATCTCGGAAGCGAAGCGAGCTATGGCAAAATGTTAAGAGACCTTTTTTGTAGAGAATTATGTTTCCTACAATTTATGTTCAATGATATTTTTTGATCAGAAGCGTAGTTTTCGAGATATATCGAGATATTTAAAAGTTCCGAAGCCGCACCAACATAATAGAGATACAGAAACACCGTGGCCCCTTTCTTTGAGATAACTCTGCACTAGTGAGAGCCGCAAATGCCACTTCCAGCTTAGCTGTGCAGAAGAGGAACAACAAGAAGAAGAAATATCTCGAAATATGTCCGTCAGGCCCCTTCCCTTGAGATAAATATGCAAATATCTCGGAAACGAAGCGAGCTATGGCAAAATGTTAAGAGACCTTTTTTGTAGAGAATAATGTTTCCTACAATTTACGTTCTATGATATTTTTTGATCAGAAGCGTAGTTTTCGAGATATATCGAGATATTTAAAAGTTCCGAAGCCGCACCAACATAATAGAGATACAGAAACACCGTGGCCCCTTTCTTTGAGATAACTCTGCACTATTGCGACCTGCAAATGCCACTTCCAGCTCAGCTGTGCAGAAGAAGAACAACAAGAAGAAGAAATATCTCGAAATATGTCCGTCAGGCCCCTTCCCTTGAGATAAATCTGCAAATATCTCGGAAACGAAGCGAGCTATGGCAAAATGTTAAGAGACCTTTTTTGTAGAGAATTAAGTTTGCTACTTTTTATGTTCTATGATATTTTTTGATCAGATGCGTAGTTCTCGAGATATATCAAGATATTTAAAAGTTCCGAAGCCGCACCAACATAATAGAGATACAGAAACACCGTGGCCCCTTTCTTTGAGATAACTCTGCACTATTGCGAGCTGTAAATGCCACTTCCAGCTTATCTGTGCAGAAGAAGAACAACAAGAAGAAGAAATATCTCGAAATATGTCCGTTAGGCCCCTTCCCTTGAGATAAATCTGCAAATATCTCGGAAACAAAGCGAGCTATGGCAAAATGTTAACAGACCTTTTTTGTAGAGAATTTAGTTTCCTACTTTTTATGTTCTATGATATTTTTTGATCAGAAGCGTAGTTTTCGAGATATATCGAGATATTTAAAAGTTCCGAAGCCGCACCAACATAATAGAGATACAGAAACACCGTGGCCCCTTTCTTTGAGATAACTCTGCACTATTGCGACCTGCAAATGCCACTTCCAGCTCAGCTGTGCAGAAGAAGAACAACAAGAAGACGAAATATCTCGAAATATGTCCGTCAGGCCCCTTCCCTTGAGATAAATCTGCAAATATCTCGGAAACGAAGCGAGCTATGGCAAAATGTTAAGAGACCTTTTTTGTAGAGAATTAAGTTTCCTACTTTTTATGTTCTATGATATTTTTTGATCAGATGCGTAGTTCTCGAGATATATCAAGATATTTAAAAGTTCCGAAGCCGCACCAACATAATAGAGATACAGAAACACCGTGGCCCCTTTCTTTGAGATAACTCTGCACTATTGCGAGCTGTAAATGCCACTTCCAGCTTAGCTGTGCAGAAGAAGAACAACAAGAAGAAGAAATACCTCGAAATATGTCCGTTAGGCCCCTTCCCTTGAGATAAATCTGCAAATATCTCGGAAACAAAGCGAGCTATGGCAAAATGTTAACAGACCTTTTTTGTAGAGAATTAAGTTTCCTACTTTTTATGTTCTATGATATTTTTTGATCAGAAGCGTAGTTTTCGAGATATATCGAGATATTTAAAAGTTCCGAAGCCGCACCAACATAATAGAGATACAGAAACACCGTGGCCCCATTCTTTGAGATAACTCTGCACTAGTGCGAGCCGCAAATGCCACTTCCAGCTTAGCTGTGCAGAAGAAGAACAACAAGAAGAAGAAATATCTCGAAATATGTCCGTCAGGCCCCTTCCCTTGAGATAAATATGCAAATATCTCGGAAACGAAGCGAGCTATGGCAAAATGTTAAGAGACCTTTTTTGTAGAGAATTAAGTTTCCTACTTTTTATCTTCTATGATATTTTTTGATCAGATGCGTAGTTCTCGAGATATATCAAGATATTTAAAAGTTCCGAAGCCGCACCAACATAATAGAGATACAGAAACACCGTGGCCCCTCTCTTTGAGATAACTCTGCACTATTGCGAGCTGCAAATGCCACTTCCAGCTTAGCTGTGCAGAAGAAGAACAACAAGAAGAAGAAATATCTCGAAATATGTCCGTCAGGCCCCTTCCCTTGAGATAAATCTGCAAATATCTCGGAAACGAAGCGAGCTATGGCAAAATGTTTAGAGACCTTTCTTGTAGAGAATTAAGTTTCCTACTTTTTATGTAGTATGATATTTTTTGATCAGATGCGTAGTTCTCGAGATATATCAAGATATTTAAAAGTTCCGAAGCCGCACCAACATAATAGAGATACAGAAACACCGTGGCCCCTTTCTTTGAGATAACTCTGCACTAGTGCGAGCCGCAAATGCCACTTCCAGCTCAGCTGTGCAGAAGAAGAACAACAAGAAGAAGAAATATCTCGAAATATGTCCGTCAGGCCCCTTCCCTTGAGATAAATCTGCAAATATCTCGGAAACGAAGCGAGCTATGGCAAAATGTTGAGAGACCTTTTTTGTAGAGAATTAAGTTTCCTACTTTTTATGTTCGATGATATTTTTTGATCAGATGCGTAGTTCTCGAGATATATCAAGATATTTAAAAGTTCCGAAGCTGCACCAACATAATAGAGGTACAGAAACACCGTGGCCTCTTTCTTTGAGATAACTCTGCACTATTGCGAGCTGCAAATGCCGCTTCGAGCTTAGCTGTGCAGAAGAAGAACAACAAGAAGAAGAAATATCTCTAAATATGTCCGTCAGACCCCTTCCCTTGAGATGAATCTGCAAATATCTCGGAAACGAAGCGAGCTATGGCAAGATGTTAAGAGACCTTTTTTGTAGAGAATAATGTTTCCTACAATTTACGTTCTATGATATTTTTTGATCAGAAGCGTAGTTTTCGAGATATATCGAGATATTTAAAAGTTCCGAAGCCGCACCAACATAATAGAGATACAGAAACACCGTGGCCCCTTTCTTTGAGATAACTCTGCACTATTGCGACCTGCAAATGCCACTTCCAGCTCAGCTGTGCAGAAGAAGAACAACAAGAAGAAGAAATATCTCGAAATATGTCCGTCAGGCCCCTTCCCTTGAGATAAATCTGCAAATATCTCGGAAACGAAGCGAGCTATGGCAAAATGTTAAGAGACCTTTTTTGTAGAGAATTAAGTTTCCTACTTTTTATGTTCTATGATATTTTTTGATCAGATGCGTAGTTCTCGAGATATATCAAGATATTTAAAAGTTCCGAAACCGCACCAACATAATAGAGATACAGAAACACCGTGGCCCCTTTCTTTGAGATAACTCTGCACTATTGCGAGCTGCAAATGCCACTTCCAGCTTAGCTGTGCAGAGGAAGAACAACAAGAAGAAGAAGTATCTCGAAATATGTCCGTCAGGCCCGTTCCTTTGAGCTGAATCTGCAAATATCTCGGAAACGAAGCGAGCTATGGCAAAATGTTAAGATACGTTTTTTGTAGAGAATTATGTTTCCTACAATTTATGTTCTATGATATTTTTTGATCAGAAGCGTAGTTTTCGAGATATATCGAGATATTTAAAAGTTCCGAAGCCGCACCAACATAATAGAGATACAGAAACACCGTGGCCCCTTTCTTTGAGATAACTCTGCACTAGTGCGAGCCGCAAATGCCACTTCCAGCTTAGCTGTGCAGAAGAAGAACAACAAGAAGAAGAAATATCTCGAAATATGTCCGTCAGGCCCCTTCCCTTGAGATAAATCTGCAAATATCTCGGAAACGAAGCGAGCTATGGCAAAATGTTAAGAGACCTTTTTTGTAGAGAATTATGTTTCCTACTTTTTATGTTCGATGATATTTTTTGATCAGATGCGTAGTTCTCGAGATATATCAAGATATTTAAAAGTTCCGAAGCTGCACCAACATAATAGAGGTACAGAAACACCGTGGCCTCTTTCTTTGAGATAACTCTGCACTATTGCGAGCTGCAAATGCCGCTTCGAGCTTAGCTGTGCAGAAGAAGAACAACAAGAAGAAGAAATATCTCGAAATATGTCCGTCAGACCCCTTCCCTTGAGATGAATCTGCAAATATCTCGGAAACGAAGCGAGCTATGGCAAAATGTTAAGAGACCTTTTTTGTAGAGAATAATGTTTCCTACAATTTACGTTCTATGATATTTTTTGATCGGAAGCGTAGTTTTCGAGATATATCGAGATATTTAAAAGTTCCGAAGCCGCACCAACATAATAGAGATACAGAAACACCGTGGCCCCTTTCTTTGAGATAACTCTGCACTATTGCGACCTGCAAATGCCACTTCCAGCTCAGCTGTGCAGAAGAAGAACAACAAGAAGAAGAAATATCTCGAAATATGTCCGTCAGGCCCCTTCCCTTGAGATAAATCTGCAAATATCTCGGAAACAAAGCGAGCTATGGCAAAATGTCATAGACCTTTTTTGTAGAGAATAATGTTTCCTACAATTTACGTTCTATGATATTTTTTGATCAGAAGCGTAGTTTTCGAGATATATCGAGATATTTAAAAGTTCCGAAGCCGCACCAACATAATAGAGATACAGAATCACCGTGGCCCCTTTCTTTGAGATAACTCTGCACTATTGCGACCTGCAAATGCCACTTCCAGCTCAGCTGTGCAGAAGAAGAACAACAAGAAGAAGAAATATCTCGAAATATGTCCGTCAGGCCCCTTCCCTTGAGATAAATCTGCAAATATCTCGGAAACGAAGCGAGCTATGGCAAAATGTTAAGAGACCTTTTTTGTAGAGAATTAAGTTTCCTACTTTTTATGTTCTATGATATTTTTTGATCAGATGCGTAGTTCTCGAGATATATCAAGATATTTAAAAGTTCCGAAGCCGCACCAACATAATAGAGATACAGAAACACCGTGGCCCCTTTCTTTGAGATAACTCTGCACTATTGCGAGCTGGAAATGCCACTTCCAGTTTAGCTGTGCAGAAGAAGAACAACAAGAAGAAGAAATATCTCGAAATATGTCCGTTAGGCCCCTTCCCTTGAGATAAATCTGCAAATATCTCGGAAACAAAGCGAGCTATGGCAAAATGTTAACAGACCTTTTTTGTAGAGAATTAAGTTTCCTACTTTTTATCTTCTATGATATTTTTTGATCAGATGCGTAGTTCTCGAGATATATCAAGATATTTAAAAGTTCCGAAGCCGCACCAACATAATAGAGATACAGAAACACCGTGGCCCCTCTCTTTGAGATAACTCTGCACTATTGCGAGCTGCAAATGCCACTTCCAGCTTAGCTGTGCAGAAGAAGAACAACAAGAAGAAGAAATATCTCGAAATATGTCCGTCAGGCCCCTTCCCTTGAGATAAATCTGCAAATATCTCGGAAACGAAGCGAGCTATGGCAAAATGTTTAGAGACCTTTCTTGTAGAGAATTACGTTTCCTACTTTTTATGTAGTATGATATTTTTTGATCAGATGCGTAGTTCTCGAGATATATCAAGATATTTAAAAGTTCCGAAGCCGCACCAACATAATAGAGATACAGAAACACCGTGGCCCCTTTCTTTGGGATAACTCTGCACTATTGCGAGCTGCAAATGCCACTTCCAGCTTAGCTGTGCAGAACAAGAACAACAAGAAGAAGAAATATCTCGAAATATGTCCGTCAGGCCACTTCCCTTGAGATAAATCTGCAAATATCTCGGAAACGAAGCGAGCTATGGCAAAATGTTGAGAGACCTTTTTTGTAGAGAATTAAGTTTCCTACTTTTTATGTTCGATGATATTTTTTGATCAGATGCGTAGTTCTCGAGATATATCAAGATATTTAAAAGTTCCGAAGCTGCACCAACATAATAGAGGTACAGAAACACCGTGGCCTCTTTCTTTGAGATAACTCTGCACTATTGCGAGCTGCAAATGCCGCTTCGAGCTTAGCTGTGCAGAAGAAGAACAACAAGAAGAAGAAATATCTCTAAATATGTCCGTCAGACCCCTTCCCTTGAGATGAATCTGCAAATATCTCGGAAACGAAGCGAGCTATGACAAGATGTTAAGAGACCTTTTTTGTAGAGAATAATGTTTCCTACAATTTACGTTCTATGATATTTTTTGATCAGAAGCGTAGTTTTCGAGATATATCGAGATATTTAAAAGTTCCGAAGCCGCACCAACATAATAGAGATACAGAAACACCGTGGCCCCTTTCTTTGAGATAACTCTGCACTATTGCGACCTGCAAATGCCACTTCCAGCTCAGCTGTGCAGAAGAAGAACAACAAGAAGAAGAAATATCTCGAAATATGTCCGTCAGGCCCCTTCCCTTGAGATAAATCTGCAAATATCTCGGAAACGAAGCGAGCTATGGCAAAATGTTAAGAGACCTTTTTTGTAGAGAATTAAGTTTCCTACTTTTTATGTTCTATGATATTTTTTGATCAGATGCGTAGTTCTCGAGATATATCAAGATATTTAAAAGTTCCGAAACCGCACCAACATAATAGAGATACAGAAACACCGTGGCCCCTTTCTTTGAGATAACTCTGCACTATTGCGAGCTGCAAATGCCACTTCCAGCTTAGCTGTGCAGAGGAAGAACAACAAGAAGAAGAAGTATCTCGAAATATGTCCGTCAGGCCCGTTCCTTTGAGCTGAATCTGCAAATATCTCGGAAACGAAGCGAGCTATGGCAAAATGTTAAGATACGTTTTTTGTAGAGAATTATGTTTCCTACAATTTATGTTCTATGATATTTTTTGATCAGAAGCGTAGTTTTCGAGATATATCGAGATATTTAAAAGTTCCGAAGCCGCACCAACATAATAGAGATACAGAAACACCGTGGCCCCTTTCTTTCAGATAACTCTGCACTAGTGCGAGCCGCAAATGCCACTTCCAGCTTAGCTGTGCAGAAGAAGAACAACAAGAAGAAGAAATATCTCGAAATATGTCCGTCAGGCCCGTTCCTTTGAGCTGAATCTGCAAATATCTCGGAAACGAAGCGAGCTATGGCAGAATGTTAAGATACGTTTTTTGTAGAGAATTAAGTTTCCTACTTTTTATGTTCTATGATATTTTTTGATCAGATGCGTAGTTCTCGAGATATATCAAGATATTTAAAAGTTCCGAAGCCGCACCAACATAATAGAGATACAGAAACACCGTGGCCCCTTTCTTTGAGATAACTCTGCACTATTGCGAGCTGCAAATGCCACTTCCAGCTTAGCTGTGCAGAGGAAGAACAACAAGAAGAAGAAGTATCTCGAAATATGTCCGTCAGGCCCGTTCCTTTGAGCTGAATCTGCAAATATCTCGGAAACGAAGCGAGCTATGGCAAAATGTTAAGATACGTTTTTTGTAGAGAATTATGTTTCCTACAATTTATGTTCTATGATATTTTTTGATCAGAAGCGTAGTTTTCGAGATATATCGAGATATTTAAAAGTTCCGAAGCCGCACCAACATAATAGAGATACAGAAACACCGTGGCCCCTTTCTTTGAGATAACTCTGCACTATTGCGACCTGCAAATGCCACTTCCAGCTCAGCTGTGCAGAAGAAGAACAACAAGAAGAAGAAATATCTCGAAATATGTCCGTCAGGCCCCTTCCCTTGAGATAAATCTGCAAATATCTCGGAAACGAAGCGAGCTATGGCAAAATGTTAAGAGACCTTTTTTGTAGAGAATTAAGTTTCCTACTTTTTATGTTCCATGATATTTTTTGATCAGATGCGTAGTTCTCGAGATATATCAAGATATTTAAAAGTTCCGAAACCGCACCAACATAATAGAGATACAGAAACACCGTGGCCCCTTTCTTTGAGATAACTCTGCACTATTGCGAGCTGCAAATGCCACTTCCAGCTTAGCTGTGCAGAGGAAGAACAACAAGAAGAAGAAGTATCTCGAAATATGTCCGTCAGGCCCGTTCCTTTGAGCTGAATCTGCAAATATCTCGGAAACGAAGCGAGCTATGGCAAAATGTTAAGATACGTTTTTTGTAGAGAATTATGTTTCCTACAATTTATGTTCTATGATATTTTTTGATCAGAAGCGTAGTTTTCGAGATATATCGAGATATTTAAAAGTTCCGAAGCCGCACCAACATAATAGAGATACAGAAACACCGTGGCCCCTTTCTTTGAGATAACTCTGCACTAGTGCGAGCCGCAAATGCCACTTCCAGCTTAGCTGTGCAGAAGAAGAACAACAAGAAGAAGAAATATCTCGAAATATGTCCGTCAGGCCCCTTCCCTTGAGATAAATCTGCAAATATCTCGGAAACGAAGCGAGCTATGGCAAAATGTTAAGAGACCTTTTTTGTAGAGAATTATGTTTCCTACTTTTTATGTTCGATGATATTTTTTGATCAGATGCGTAGTTCTCGAGATATATCAAGATATTTAAAAGTTCCGAAGCTGCACCAACATAATAGAGGTACAGAAACACCGTGGCCTCTTTCTTTGAGATAACTCTGCACTATTGCGAGCTGCAAATGCCGCTTCGAGCTTAGCTGTGCAGAAGAAGAACAACAAGAAGAAGAAATATCTCGAAATATGTCCGTCAGACCCCTTCCCTTGAGATGAATCTGCAAATATCTCGGAAACGAAGCGAGCTATGGCAAAATGTTAAGAGACCTTTTTTGTAGAGAATAATGTTTCCTACAATTTACGTTCTATGATATTTTTTGATCGGAAGCGTAGTTTTCGAGATATATCGAGATATTTAAAAGTTCCGAAGCCGCACCAACATAATAGAGATACAGAAACACCGTGGCCCCTTTCTTTGAGATAACTCTGCACTATTGCGACCTGCAAATGCCACTTCCAGCTCAGCTGTGCAGAAGAAGAACAACAAGAAGAAGAAATATCTCGAAATATGTCCGTCAGGCCCCTTCCCTTGAGATAAATCTGCAAATATCTCGGAAACAAAGCGAGCTATGGCAAAATGTCATAGACCTTTTTTGTAGAGAATAATGTTTCCTACAATTTACGTTCTATGATATTTTTTGATCAGAAGCGTAGTTTTCGAGATATATCGAGATATTTAAAAGTTCCGAAGCCGCACCAACATAATAGAGATACAGAATCACCGTGGCCCCTTTCTTTGAGATAACTCTGCACTATTGCGACCTGCAAATGCCACTTCCAGCTCAGCTGTGCAGAAGAAGAACAACAAGAAGAAGAAATATCTCGAAATATGTCCGTCAGGCCCCTTCCCTTGAGATAAATCTGCAAATATCTCGGAAACGAAGCGAGCTATGGCAAAATGTTAAGAGACCTTTTTTGTAGAGAATTAAGTTTCCTACTTTTTATGTTCTATGATATTTTTTGATCAGATGCGTAGTTCTCGAGATATATCAAGATATTTAAAAGTTCCGAAGCCGCACCAACATAATAGAGATACAGAAACACCGTGGCCCCTTTCTTTGAGATAACTCTGCACTATTGCGAGCTGGAAA
This sequence comes from Osmia lignaria lignaria, assembly GCF_051020975.1. Taxonomy (NCBI): domain Eukaryota; kingdom Metazoa; phylum Arthropoda; class Insecta; order Hymenoptera; family Megachilidae; genus Osmia; species Osmia lignaria. The sequence goes on along the minus strand of NW_027478170.1, from coordinate 4,748,736 downwards.
TGCCACTTCCAGTTTAGCTGTGCAGAAGAAGAACAACAAGAAGAAGAAATATCTCGAAATATGTCCGTTAGGCCCCTTCCCTTGAGATAAATCCGCAAATATCTCGGAAACAAAGCGAGCTATGGCAAAATGTTAACAGACCTTTTTTGTAGAGAATTAAGTTTCCTACTTTTTATCTTCTATGATATTTTTTGATCAGATGCGTAGTTCTCGAGATATATCAAGATATTTAAAAGTTCCGAAGCCGCACCAACATAATAGAGATACAGAAACACCGTGGCCCCTCTCTTTGAGATAACTCTGCACTATTGCGAGCTGCAAATGCCACTTCCAGCTTAGCTGTGCAGAAGAAGAACAACAAGAAGAAGAAATATCTCGAAATATGTCCGTCAGGCCCCTTCCCTTGAGATAAATCTGCAAATATCTCGGAAACGAAGCGAGCTATGGCAAAATGTTTAGAGACCTTTCTTGTAGAGAATTACGTTTCCTACTTTTTATGTAGTATGATATTTTTTGATCAGATGCGTAGTTCTCGAGATATATCAAGATATTTAAAAGTTCCGAAGCCGCACCAACATAATAGAGATACAGAAACACCGTGGCCCCTTTCTTTGGGATAACTCTGCACTATTGCGAGCTGCAAATGCCACTTCCAGCTTAGCTGTGCAGAACAAGAACAACAAGAAGAAGAAATATCTCGAAATATGTCCGTCAGGCCACTTCCCTTGAGATAAATCTGCAAATATCTCGGAAACGAAGCGAGCTATGGCAAAATGTTGAGAGACCTTTTTTGTAGAGAATTAAGTTTCCTACTTTTTATGTTCGATGATATTTTTTGATCAGATGCGTAGTTCTCGAGATATATCAAGATATTTAAAAGTTCCGAAGCTGCACCAACATAATAGAGGTACAGAAACACCGTGGCCTCTTTCTTTGAGATAACTCTGCACTATTGCGAGCTGCAAATGCCGCTTCGAGCTTAGCTGTGCAGAAGAAGAACAACAAGAAGAAGAAATATCTCTAAATATGTCCGTCAGACCCCTTCCCTTGAGATGAATCTGCAAATATCTCGGAAACGAAGCGAGCTATGGCAAGATGTTAAGAGACCTTTTTTGTAGAGAATAATGTTTCCTACAATTTACGTTCTATGATATTTTTTGATCAGAAGCGTAGTTTTCGAGATATATCGAGATATTTAAAAGTTCCGAAGCCGCACCAACATAATAGAGATACAGAAACACCGTGGCCCCTTTCTTTGAGATAACTCTGCACTATTGCGACCTGCAAATGCCACTTCCAGCTCAGCTGTGCAGAAGGAGAACAACAAGAAGAAGAAATATCTCGAAATATGTCCGTCAGGCCCCTTCCCTTGAGATAAATCTGCAAATATCTCGGAAACGAAGCGAGCTATGGCAAAATGTTAAGAGACCTTTTTTGTAGAGAATTAAGTTTCCTACTTTTTATGTTCTATGATATTTTTTGATCAGATGCGTAGTTCTCGAGATATATCAAGATATTTAAAAGTTCCGAAACCGCACCAACATAATAGAGATACAGAAACACCGTGGCCCCTTTCTTTGAGATAACTCTGCACTATTGCGAGCTGCAAATGCCACTTCCAGCTTAGCTGTGCAGAGGAAGAACAACAAGAAGAAGAAGTATCTCGAAATATGTCCGTCAGGCCCGTTCCTTTGAGCTGAATCTGCAAATATCTCGGAAACGAAGCGAGCTATGGCAAAATGTTAAGATACGTTTTTTGTAGAGAATTATGTTTCCTACAATTTATGTTCTATGATATTTTTTGATCAGAAGCGTAGTTTTCGAGATATATCGAGATATTTAAAAGTTCCGAAGCCGCACCAACATAATAGAGATACAGAAACACCGTGGCCCCTTTCTTTCAGATAACTCTGCACTAGTGCGAGCCGCAAATGCCACTTCCAGCTTAGCTGTGCAGAAGAAGAACAACAAGAAGAAGAAATATCTCGAAATATGTCCGTCAGGCCCGTTCCTTTGAGCTGAATCTGCAAATATCTCGGAAACGAAGCGAGCTATGGCAAAATGTTAAGAGACCTTTTTTGTAGAGAATTAAGTTTCCTACTTTTTATGTTCTATGATATTTTTTGATCAGATGCGTAGTTCTCGAGATATATCAAGATATTTAAAAGTTCCGAAACCGCACCAACATAATAGAGATACAGAAACACCGTGGCCCCTTTCTTTGAGATAACTCTGCACTATTGCGAGCTGCAAATGCCACTTCCAGCTTAGCTGTGCAGAGGAAGAACAACAAGAAGAAGAAGTATCTCGAAATATGTCCGTCAGGCCCGTTCCTTTGAGCTGAATCTGCAAATATCTCGGAAACGAAGCGAGCTATGGCAAAATGTTAAGATACGTTTTTTGTAGAGAATTATGTTTCCTACAATTTATGTTCTATGATATTTTTTGATCAGAAGCGTAGTTTTCGAGATATATCGAGATATTTAAAAGTTCCGAAGCCGCACCAACATAATAGAGATACAGAAACACCGTGGCCCCTTTCTTTCAGATAACTCTGCACTAGTGCGAGCCGCAAATGCCACTTCCAGCTTAGCTGTGCAGAAGAAGAACAACAAGAAGAAGAAATATCTCGAAATATGTCCGTCAGGCCCGTTCCTTTGAGCTGAATCTGCAAATATCTCGGAAACGAAGCGAGCTATGGCAAAATGTTAAGAGACCTTTTTTGTAGAGAATTAAGTTTCCTACTTTTTATGTTCTATGATATTTTTTGATCAGATGCGTAGTTCTCGAGATATATCAAGATATTTAAAAGTTCCGAAGCCGCACCAACATAATAGAGATACAGAAACACCGTGGCCCCTTTCTTTGAGATAACTCTGCACTATTGCGAGCTGGAAATGCCACTTCCAGTTTAGCTGTGCAGAAGAAGAACAACAAGAAGAAGAAATATCTCGAAATATGTCCGTTAGGCCCCTTCCCTTCAGATAAATCTGCAAATATCTTGGAAACGAAGCGAGCTATGGCAAAATGTTAAGAGACCTTTTTTGTAGAGAATTAAGTTTCCTACTTTTCATGTTCTATGATATTTTTTGATCAGATGCGTAGTTCTCGAGATATATCAAGATATTTAAAAGTTCCGAAGCCGCACCAACATAATAGAGATACAGAAACACCGTGGCCCCTTTCTTTGAGATAACTCTGCACTATTGCGAGCTGTAAATGCCACTTCCAGCTTAGCTGTGCAGAAGTAGAACAACAAGAAGAAGAAATATCTCGAAATATGTCCGTCAGGCCCCTTCCCTTGAGATATATCTGCAAATATCTCGGAAACGAAGCGAGCTATGGCAAAATGTTAAGAGACCTTTTTTGTAGAGAATTATGTTTCCTACAATTTATGTTCTATGATATTTTTTGATCAGAAGCGTAGTTTTCGAGATATATCGAGATATTTAAAAGTTCCGAAGCCGCACCAACATAATAGAGATACAGAAACACCGTGGCCCCTTTCTTTGAGATAACTCTGCACTAGTGAGAGCCGCAAATGCCACTTCCAGCTTAGCTGTGCAGAAGAAGAACAACAAGAAGGAGAAATATCTCGAAATATGTCCGTCAGGCCCCTTCCCTTGAGATAAATCTGCAAATATCTCGGAAACGAAGCGAGCTATGGCAAAGTGTTAAGCGACCTTTTTTGTAGAGAATTAAGTTTCCTACTTTTTATGTTCTATGATATTTTTTGATCAGAAGCGTAGTTTTCGAGATATATCGAGATATTTAAAAGTTCCGAAGCCGCACCAACATAATAGAGATACAGAAACACCGTGGCCCCTTTCTTTGAGATAACTCTGCACTAGTGCGAGCTGCAAATGCCACTTCCAGCTTAGCTGTGCAGAAGAAGAACAACAAGAAGAAGAAATATCTCGAAATATGTCCGTCAGGCCCCTTCCCTTGAGATAAATCTGCAAATATCTCGGAAACGAAGCGAGCTATGGCAAAATGTTAAGAGACCTTATTTGTGGAGAATTAAGTTTCCTACTTTTTATGTTCTATGATATTATTTGATCAGATGCGTAGTTCTCGAGATATATCAAGATATTTAAAAGTTCCGAAGCCGCACCAACATAATAGAGATACAGAAACACCGTGGCCCCTTTCTTTGAGATAACTCTGCACTATTGCGAGCTGCAAATGCCACTTCCAGCTTAGCTGTGCAGAAGAAGACCAACAAGAAGAAGAAATATCTCGAAATATGTCCGTCAGGCCCCTTCCCTCGAGATAAATCTGCAAATATCTCGGAAACGAAGCGAGCTATGGCAAAATGTTAAGAGACCTTTTTTGTAGAGAATTAAGTTTCCTACTTTTTATGTTCTATGATATTTTTTGATCGGATGCGTAGCTCTCGAGATATATCAAGATATTTAAAAGTTCCGAAGCCGCACCAACATAATAGAGATACAGAAACACCGTGGCCCCTTTCTTTGAGATAACTCTGCACTATTGCGACCTGCAAATGCCACTTCCAGCTCAGCTGTGCAGAAGAAGAACAACAAGAAGAAGAAATATCTCGAAATATGTCCGTCAGGCCCCTTCCCTTGAGATAAATCTGCAAATATCTCGGAAACGAAGCGAGCTATGGCAAAATGTTAAGATACCTTATTTGTGGAGAATTAAGTTTCCTACTTTATATGTTCTATGATATTATTTGATCAGATGCGTAGTTCTCGAGATATATCAAGATATTTAAAAGTTCCGAAGCCGCACCAACATAATAGAGATACAGAAACACCGTGGCCCCTTTCTTTGAGATAACTCTGCACTATTGCGAGCTGCAAATGCCACTTCCAGCTTAGCTGTGCAGAGGAAGAACAACAAGAAGAAGAAATATCTCGAAATATGTCCGTCAGGCCAGTTCCTTTGAGCTGAATCTGCAAATATCTCGGAAACGAAGCGAGCTATGGCAAAATGTTAAGAGACGTTTTTTGTAGAGAATTATGTTTCCTACAATTTATGTTCTATGATATTTTTTGATCAGAAGCGTAGTTTTCGAGATATATCGAGATATTTAAAAGTTACGAAGCCGCACCAACATAATAGAGATACAGAAACACCGTGGCCCCTTTCTTTGAGATAACTCTGCACTAGTGCGAGCCGCAAATGCCACTTCCAGCTTAGCTGTGCAGAAGAAGAACAACAAGAAGAAGAAATATCTCGAAATATGTCCGTCAGGCCCCTTCCCTTGAGATAAATCTGCAAATATCTCGGAAACGAAGCGAGCTATTGCAAAATGTTAAGAGACCTTTTTTGTAGAGAATTGAGTTTCCTACTTTTTATGTTCTATGAAATTTTTTGATCAGATGCGTAGTTCTCGAGATATATCAAGATATTTAAAAGTTAAGAAGCCGCACCAACATAATAGAGATACAGAAACACCGTGGCCCCTTTCTTTGAGATAACTCTGCACTATTGCGAGCTGCAAATGCCACTTCCAGCTTAGCTGTGCAGAAGAAGAACAACAAGAAGAAGAAATATCACGAAATATGTCCGTTAGGCCCCTTCCCTTGAGATAAATCTGCAAATATCTCGGAAACGAAGCGAGCTATGGCAAAATGTTAAGAGACCTTTTTTGTAGCGAATTAAGTTTCCTACTTTTTATGTTCTATGATATTTTTTGATCAGAAGCGTAGTTTTCGAGATATATCGAGATATTTAAAAGTTCCGAAGCCGCACCAACATAATAGAGATACAGAAACACCGTGGCCCCTTTCTTTCAGATAACTATGCACTATTGCGAGCTGCAAATGCCACTTCCAGCTTAGCTGTGCAGAAGAAGAACAACAAGAAGAAGAAATATCTCGAAATATGTCCGTCAGGCCCCTTACCATGAGATAAATCTGCAAATATCTCGGAAACGAAGCGAGCTATGGCAAAATGTTAAGAGACCTTTTTTGTAGACAATTATGTTTCCTACAATTTATGTTCTATGATATTTTTTGATCAGATGCGTAGTTCTCGAGATATATCAAGATATTTAAAAGTTCCGAAGCCGCACCAACATAATAGAGATACAAAAACACCGTGGCCCCTTTCTTTGAGATAACTCTGCACTAGTGCGAGCCGCAAATGCCACTTCCAGCTTAGCTGTGCAGAAGAAGAACAACAAGAAGAAGAAATATCTCGAAATATGTCCGTCAGGCCCCTTCCCTTGAGATAAATCTGCAAATATCTCGGAAACGAAGCGAGCTATTGCAAAATGTTAAGAGACCTTTTTTGTAGCGAATTAAGTTTCCTACTTTTTATGTTCTATGATATTTTCTGATCAGATGCGTAGTTCTCGAGATATATCAAGATATTTAAAAGTTAAGAAGCCGCACCAACATAATAGAGATACAGAAACACCGTGGCCCCTTTCTTTGAGATAACTCTGCACTATTGCGAGCTGCAAATGCCACTTCCAGCTTAGCTGTGCAGAAGAAGAACAACAAGAAGAAGAAATATCACGAAATATGTCCGTTAGGCCCCTTCCCTTGAGATAAATCTGCAAATATCTCGGAAACGAAGCGAGCGATGGCAAAATGTTAAGAGACCTTTTTTGTAGCGAATTAAGTTTCCTACTTTTTATGTTCTATGATATTTTTTGATCAGATGCGTAGTTCTCGAGATATATCAAGATATTTAAAAGTTCCGAAGCCGCACCAACATAATAGAGATACAGAAACACCGTGGCCCCTTTCTTTCAGATAGCTATGCACTATTGCGAGCTGCAAATGCCACTTCCAGCTTAGCTGTGCAGAAGAAGAACAACAAGAAGAAGAAATATCTCGAAATATGTCCGTCAGGCCCCTTACCTTGAGATCAATCTGCAAATATCTCGGAAACGAAGCGAGCTATGGCAAAATGTTAAGAGACCTTTTTTGTAGAGAATTAAGTTTCCTACGTTTTATGTTCTATGATATTTTCTGATCAGATGCGTAGTTCTCGAGATATATCAAGATATTTAAAAGTTCCGAAGCCGCACCAACATAATAGAGATACAGAAACACCGTGGCCCCTCTCTTTGAGATAACTCTGCACAATTGCGAGCTGGAAATGCCACTTCCAGTTTAGCTGTGCAGAAGAAGAACAACAAGAAGAAGAAATATCTCGAAATATGTCCGTTAGGCCCCTTCCCTTGAGATAAATCTGCAAATATCTCGGAAACGAAGCGAGCTATGGCAAAATGTTAAGAGACCTTTTTTGTAGCGAATTAAGTTTCCTACTTTTTATGTTCTATGATATTTTTTGATCAGAAGCGTAGTTTTCGAGATATATCGAGATATTTAAAAGTTCCGAAGCCGCACCAACATAATAGAGATACAGAAACACCGTGGCCCCTTTCTTTCAGATAACTATGCACTATTGCGAGCTGCAAATGCCACTTCCAGCTTAGCTGTGCAGAAGAAGAACAACAAGAAGAAGAAATATCTCGAAATATGTCCGTCAGGCCCCTTACCATGAGATAAATCTGCAAATATCTCGGAAACGAAGCGAGCTATGGCAAAATGTTAAGAGAGCTTTTTTGTAGAGAATTAAGTTTCCTACTTTTTATCTTCTATGATATTTTCTGATCAGATTCGTAGTTCTCGAGATATATCAAGATATTTAAAAGTTCCGAAGCCGCACCAACATAATAGAGATACAGAAACACCGTGGCCCCTCTCTTTGAGATAACTCTGCACAATTGCGAGCTGCAAATGCCACTTCCAGCTTAGCTGTGCAGAAGAAAAACAACAAGAAGAAGAAATATCTCGAAATATGTCCGTCAGGCCCCTTCCCTTGAGATAAATCGGCAAGTATCTCGGAAACGAAGCGAGCTATGGCAAAATGTTAAGAGACCTTTTTTGTAGACAATTATGTTTCCTACAATTTATGTTCTATGATATTTTTTGATCAGATGCGTAGTTCTCGAGATATATCAAGATATTTAAAAGTTCCGAAGCCGCACCAACATAATAGAGATACAGAAACACCGTGGCCCCTTTCTTTGAGATAACTCTGCACTATTGCGAGCTGCAAATGCCACTTCCAGCTTAGCTGTGCAGAGGAAGAACAACAAGAAGAAGAAGTATCTCGAAATATGTCCGTCAGGCCCGTTCCTTTGAGCTGAATCTGCAAATATCTCGGAAACGAAGCGAGCTATGGCAAAATGTTAAGATACGTTTTTTGTAGAGAATTATGTTTCCTACAATTTATGTTCTATGATATTTTTTGATCAGAAGCGTAGTTTTCGAGATATATCGAGATATTTAAAAGTTCCGAAGCCGCACCAACATAATAGAGATACAGAAACACCGTGGCCCCTTTCTTTGAGATAACTCTGCACTATTGCGACCTGCAAATGCCACTTCCAGCTCAGCTGTGCAGAAGAAGAACAACAAGAAGAAGAAATATCTCGAAATATGTCCGTCAGGCCCCTTCCCTTGAGATAAATCTGCAAATATCTCGGAAACGAAGCGAGCTATGGCAAAATGTTAAGAGACCTTTTTTGTAGAGAATTAAGTTTCCTACTTTTTATGTTCTATGATATTTTTTGATCAGATGCGTAGTTCTCGAGATATATCAAGATATTTAAAAGTTCCGAAGCCGCACCAACATAATAGAGATACAGAAACACCGTGGCCCCTTTCTTTGAGATAACTCTGGACTATTGCGAGCTGGAAATGCCACTTCCAGTTTAGCTGTGCAGAAGAAGAACAACAAGAAGAAGAAATATCTCGAAATATGTCCGTTAGGCCCCTTCCCTTCAGATAAATCTGCAAATATCTTGGAAACGAAGCGAGCTATGGCAAAATGTTAAGAGACCTTTTTTGTAGAGAATTAAGTTTCCTACTTTTCATGTTCTATGATATTTTTTGATCAGATGCGTAGTTCTCGAGATATATCAAGATATTTAAAAGTTCCGAAGCCGCACCAACATAATAGAGATACAGAAACACCGTGGCCCCTTTCTTTGAGATAACTCTGCACTATTGCGAGCTGTAAATGCCACTTCCAGCTTAGCTGTGCAGAAGTAGAACAACAAGAAGAAGAAATATCTCGAAATATGTCCGTCAGGCCCCTTCCCTTGAGATATATCTGCAAATATCTCGGAAACGAAGCGAGCTATGGCAAAATGTTAAGAGACCTTTTTTGTAGAGAATTATGTTTCCTACAATTTATGTTCTATGATATTTTTTGATCAGAAGCGTAGTTTTCGAGATATATCGAGATATTTAAAAGTTCCGAAGCCGCACCAACATAATAGAGATACAGAAACACCGTGGCCCCTTTCTTTGAGATAACTCTGCACTAGTGAGAGCCGCAAATGCCACTTCCAGCTTAGCTGTGCAGAAGAAGAACAACAAGAAGAAGAAATATCTCGAAATATGTCCGTCAGGCCCCTTCCCTTGAGATAAATCTGCAAATATCTCGGAAACGAACCGAGCTATGGCAAAGTGTTAAGCGACCTTTTTTGTAGAGAATTAAGTTTCCTACTTTTTATGTTCTATGATATTTTTTGATCAGAAGCGTAGTTTTCGAGATATATCGAGATATTTAAAAGTTCCGAAGCCGCACCAACATAATAGAGATACAGAAACACCGTGGCCCCTTTCTTTGAGATAACTCTGCACTAGTGCGAGCTGCAAATGCCACTTCCAGCTTAGCTGTGCAGAAGAAGAACAACAAGAAGAAGAAATATCTCGAAATATGTCCGTCAGGCCCCTTCCCTTGAGATAAATCTGCAAATATCTCGGAAACGAAGCGAGCTATGGCAAAATGTTAAGAGACCTTATTTGTGGAGAATTAAGTTTCCTACTTTTTATGTTCTATGATATTATTTGATCAGATGCGTAGTTCTCGAGATATATCAAGATATTTAAAAGTTCCGAAGCCGCACCAACATAATAGAGATACAGAAACACCGTGGCCCCTTTCTTTGAGATAACTCTGCACTATTGCGAGCTGCAAATGCCACTTCCAGCTTAGCTGTGCAGAAGAAGACCAACAAGAAGAAGAAATATCTCGAAATATGTCCGTCAGGCCCCTTCCCTCGAGATAAATCTGCAAATATCTCGGAAACGAAGCGAGCTATGGCAAAATGTTAAGAGACCTTTTTTGTAGAGAATTAAGTTTCCTACTTTTTATGTTCTATGATATTTTTTGATCGGATGCGTAGCTCTCGAGATATATCAAGATATTTAAAAGTTCCGAAGCCGCACCAACATAATAGAGATACAGAAACACCGTGGCCCCTTTCTTTGAGATAACTCTGCACTATTGCGACCTGCAAATGCCACTTCCAGCTCAGCTGTGCAGAAGAAGAACAACAAGAAGAAGAAATATCTCGAAATATGTCCGTCAGGCCCCTTCCCTTGAGATAAATCTGCAAATATCTCAGAAACGAAGCGAGCTATGGCAAAATGTTAAGATACCTTATTTGTGGAGAATTAAGTTTCCTACTTTATATGTTCTATGATATTATTTGATCAGATGCGTAGTTCTCGAGATATATCAAGATATTTAAAAGTTCCGAAGCCGCACCAACATAATAGAGATACAGAAACACCGTGGCCCCTTTCTTTGAGATAACTCTGCACTATTGCGAGCTGCAAATGCCACTTCCAGCTTAGCTGTGCAGAGGAAGAACAACAAGAAGAAGAAATATCTCGAAATATGTCCGTCAGGCCAGTTCCTTTGAGCTGAATCTGCAAATATCTCGGAAACGAAGCGAGCTATGGCAAAATGTTAAGAGACCTTATTTGTGGAGAATTAAGTTTCCTACTTTTTATGTTCTATGATATTATTTGATCAGATGCGTAGTTCTCGAGATATATCAAGATATTTAAAAGTTCCGAAGCCGCACCAACATAATAGAGATACAGAAACACCGTGGCCCCTTTCTTTGAGATAACTCTGCACTATTGCGAGCTGCAAATGCCACTTCCAGCTTAGCTGTGCAGAAGAAGACCAACAAGAAGAAGAAATATCTCGAAATATGTCCGTCAGGCCCCTTCCCTCGAGATAAATCTGCAAATATCTCGGAAACGAAGCGAGCTATGGCAAAATGTTAAGAGACCTTTTTTGTAGAGAATTAAGTTTCCTACTTTTTATGTTCTATGATATTTTTTGATCGGATGCGTAGCTCTCGAGATATATCAAGATATTTAAAAGTTCCGAAGCCGCACCAACATAATAGAGATACAGAAACACCGTGGCCCCTTTCTTTGAGATAACTCTGCACTATTGCGACCTGCAAATGCCACTTCCAGCTCAGCTGTGCAGAAGAAGAACAACAAGAAGAAGAAATATCACGAAATATGTCCGTTAGGCCCCTTCCCTTGAGATAAATCTGCAAATATCTCGGAAACGAAGCGAGCTATGGCAAAATGTTAAGAGACCTTTTTTGTAGCGAATTAAGTTTCCTACTTTTTATGTTCTATGATATTTTTTGATCAGAAGCGTAGTTTTCGAGATATATCGAGATATTTAAAAGTTCCGAAGCCGCACCAACATAATAGAGATACAGAAACACCGTGGCCCCTTTCTTTCAGATAACTATGCACTATTGCGAGCTGCAAATGCCACTTCCAGCTTAGCTGTGCAGAAGAAGAACAACAAGAAGAAGAAATATCTCGAAATATGTCCGTCAGGCCCCTTACCATGAGATAAATCTGCAAATATCTCGGAAACGAAGCGAGCTATGGCAAAATGTTAAGAGACCTTTTTTGTAGACAATTATGTTTCCTACAATTTATGTTCTATGATATTTTTTGATCAGATGCGTAGTTCTCGAGATATATCAAGATATTTAAAAGTTCCGAAGCCGCACCAACATAATAGAGATACAAAAACACCGTGGCCCCTTTCTTTGAGATAACTCTGCACTAGTGCGAGCCGCAAATGCCACTTCCAGCTTAGCTGTGCAGAAGAAGAACAACAAGAAGAAGAAATATCTCGAAATATGTCCGTCAGGCCCCTTCCCTTGAGATAAATCTGCAAATATCTCGGAAACGAAGCGAGCTATTGCAAAATGTTAAGAGACCTTTTTTGTAGCGAATTAAGTTTCCTACTTTTTATGTTCTATGATATTTTCTGATCAGATGCGTAGTTCTCGAGATATATCAAGATATTTAAAAGTTAAGAAGCCGCACCGACATAATAGAGATACAGAAACACCGTGGCCCCTTTCTTTGAGATAACTCTGCACTATTGCGAGCTGCAAATGCCACTTCCAGCTTAGCTGTGCAGAAGAAGAACAACAAGAAGAAGAAATATCACGAAATATGTCCGTTAGGCCCCTTCCCTTGAGATAAATCTGCAAATATCTCGGAAACGAAGCGAGCGATGGCAAAATGTTAAGAGACCTTTTTTGTAGCGAATTAAGTTTCCTACTTTTTATGTTCTATGATATTTTTTGATCAGATGCGTAGTTCTCGAGATATATCAAGATATTTAAAAGTTCCGAAGCCGCACCAACATAATAGAGATACAGAAACACCGTGGCCCCTTTCTTTCAGATAGCTATGCACTATTGCGAGCTGCAAATGCCACTTCCAGCTTAGCTGTGCAGAAGAAGAACAACAAGAAGAAGAAATATCTCGAAATATGTCCGTCAGGCCCCTTCCCTTGAGATAAATCTGCAAATATCTCGGAAACGAAGCGAGCTATGGCAAAATGTTAAGATACCTTATTTGTGGAGAATTAAGTTTCCTACTTTATATGTTCTATGATATTATTTGATCAGATGCGTAGTTCTCGAGATATATCAAGATATTTAAAAGTTCCGAAGCCGCACCAACATAATAGAGATACAGAAACACCGTGGCCCCTTTCTTTGAGATAACTCTGCACTATTGCGAGCTGCAAATGCCACTTCCAGCTTAGCTGTGCAGAGGAAGAACAACAAGAAGAAGAAATATCTCGAAATATGTCCGTCAGGCCAGTTCCTTTGAGCTGAATCTGCAAATATCTCGGAAACGAAGCGAGCTATGGCAAAATGTTAAGAGACGTTTTTTGTAGAGAATTATGTTTCCTACAATTTATGTTCTATGATATTTTTTGATCAGAAGCGTAGTTTTCGAGATATATCGAGATATTTAAAAGTTACGAAGCCGCACCAACATAATAGAGATACAGAAACACCGTGGCCCCTTTCTTTGAGATAACTCTGCACTAGTGCGAGCCGCAAATGCCACTTCCAGCTTAGCTGTGCAGAAGAAGAACAACAAGAAGAAGAAATATCTCGAAATATGTCCGTCAGGCCCCTTCCCTTGAGATAAATCTGCAAATATCTCGGAAACGAAGCGAGCTATTGCAAAATGTTAAGAGACCTTTTTTGTAGAGAATTGAGTTTCCTACTTTTTATGTTCTATGAAATTTTTTGATCAGATGCGTAGTTCTCGAGATATATCAAGATATTTAAAAGTTAAGAAGCCGCACCAACATAATAGAGATACAGAAACACCGTGGCCCCTTTCTTTGAGATAACTCTGCACTATTGCGAGCTGCAAATGCCACTTCCAGCTTAGCTGTGCAGAAGAAGAACAACAAGAAGAAGAAATATCACGAAATATGTCCGTTAGGCCCCTTCCCTTGAGATAAATCTGCAAATATCTCGGAAACGAAGCGAGCTATGGCAAAATGTTAAGAGACCTTTTTTGTAGCGAATTAAGTTTCCTACTTTTTATGTTCTATGATATTTTTTGATCAGAAGCGTAGTTTTCGAGATATATCGAGATATTTAAAAGTTCCGAAGCCGCACCAACATAATAGAGATACAGAAACACCGTGGCCCCTTTCTTTCAGATAACTATGCACTATTGCGAGCTGCAAATGCCACTTCCAGCTTAGCTGTGCAGAAGAAGAACAACAAGAAGAAGAAATATCTCGAAATATGTCCGTCAGGCCCCTTACCATGAGATAAATCTGCAAATATCTCGGAAACGAAGCGAGCTATGGCAAAATGTTAAGAGACCTTTTTTGTAGACAATTATGTTTCCTACAATTTATGTTCTATGATATTTTTTGATCAGATGCGTAGTTCTCGAGATATATCAAGATATTTAAAAGTTCCGAAGCCGCACCAACATAATAGAGATACAAAAACACCGTGGCCCCTTTCTTTGAGATAACTCTGCACTAGTGCGAGCCGCAAATGCCACTTCCAGCTTAGCTGTGCAGAAGAAGAACAACAAGAAGAAGAAATATCTCGAAATATGTCCGTCAGGCCCCTTCCCTTGAGATAAATCTGCAAATATCTCGGAAACGAAGCGAGCTATTGCAAAATGTTAAGAGACCTTTTCTGTAGCGAATTAAGTTTCCTACTTTTTATGTTCTATGATATTTTCTGATCAGATGCGTAGTTCTCGAGATATATCAAGATATTTAAAAGTTAAGAAGCCGCACCAACATAATAGAGATACAGAAACACCGTGGCCCCTTTCTTTGAGATAACTCTGCACTATTGCGAGCTGCAAATGCCACTTCCAGCTTAGCTGTGCAGAAGAAGAACAACAAGAAGAAGAAATATCACGAAATATGTCCGTTAGGCCCCTTCCCTTGAGATAAATCTGCAAATATCTCGGAAACGAAGCGAGCGATGGCAAAATGTTAAGAGACCTTTTTTGTAGCGAATTAAGTTTCCTACTTTTTATGTTCTATGATATTTTTTGATCAGATGCGTAGTTCTCGAGATATATCAAGATATTTAAAAGTTCCGAAGCCGCACCAACATAATAGAGATACAGAAACACCGTGGCCCCTTTCTTTCAGATAGCTATGCACTATTGCGAGCTGCAAATGCCACTTCCAGCTTAGCTGTGCAGAAGAAGAACAACAAGAAGAAGAAATATCTCGAAATATGTCCGTCAGGCCCCTTACCTTGAGATCAATCTGCAAATATCTCGGAAACGAAGCGAGCTATGGCAAAATGTTAAGAGACCTTTTTTGTAGAGAATTAAGTTTCCTACGTTTTATGTTCTATGATATTTTCTGATCAGATGCGTAGTTCTCGAGATATATCAAGATATTTAAAAGTTCCGAAGCCGCACCAACATAATAGAGATACAGAAACACCGTGGCCCCTCTCTTTGAGATAACTCTGCACAATTGCGAGCTGGAAATGCCACTTCCAGTTTAGCTGTGCAGAAGAAGAACAACAAGAAGAAGAAATATCTCGAAATATGTCCGTTAGGCCCCTTCCCTTGAGATAAATCTGCAAATATCTCGGAAACGAAGCGAGCTATGGCAAAATGTTAAGAGACCTTTTTTGTAGCGAATTAAGTTTCCTACTTTTTATGTTCTATGATATTTTTTGATCAGAAGCGTAGTTTTCGAGATATATCGAGATATTTAAAAGTTCCGAAGCCGCACCAACATAATAGAGATACAGAAACACCGTGGCCCCTTTCTTTCAGATAACTATGCACTATTGCGAGCTGCAAATGCCACTTCCAGCTTAGCTGTGCAGAAGAAGAACAACAAGAAGAAGAAATATCTCGAAATATGTCCGTCAGGCCCCTTACCATGAGATAAATCTGCAAATATCTCGGAAACGAAGCGAGCTATGGCAAAATGTTAAGAGAGCTTTTTTGTAGAGAATTAAGTTTCCTACTTTTTATCTTCTATGATATTTTCTGATCAGATTCGTAGTTCTCGAGATATATCAAGATATTTAAAAGTTCCGAAGCCGCACCAACATAATAGAGATACAGAAACACCGTGGCCCCTCTCTTTGAGATAACTCTGCACAATTGCGAGCTGCAAATGCCACTTCCAGCTTAGCTGTGCAGAAGAAAAACAACAAGAAGAAGAAATATCTCGAAATATGTCCGTCAGGCCCCTTCCCTTGAGATAAATCGGCAAGTATCTCGGAAACGAAGCGAGCTATGGCAAAATGTTAAGAGACCTTTTTTGTAGACAATTATGTTTCCTACAATTTATGTTCTATGATATTTTTTGATCAGATGCGTAGTTCTCGAGATATATCAAGATATTTAAAAGTTCCGAAGCCGCACCAACATAATAGAGATACAGAAACACCGTGGCCCCTCTCTTTGAGATAACTCTGCACTATTGCGAGCTGCAAATGCCACTTCCAGCTTAGCTGTGCAGAAGAAGAACAACAAGAAGAAGAAATATCTCGAAATATGTCCGTCAGGCCCCTTCCCTTGAGATAAATCTGCAAATATCTCGGAAACGAAGCGAGCTATGGCAAAATGTTGAGAGACCTTATGTGTAGAGAATTAAGTTTCCTACTTTTTATGTTCTATGGTATTTTTTGATCAGATGCGTAGTTCTCGAGATATATCAAGATATTTAAAAGTTCCGAAGCCGCACCAACATAATAGAGATACAGAAACACCGTGGCCCCTCTCTTTGAGATAACTCTGCACTATTGCGAGCTGGAAATGCCACTTCCAGTTTAGCTGTGCAGAAGAAGAACAACAAGAAGAAGAAATATCTCGAAATATGTCCGTTAGGCCCCTTCCCTTGAGATAACTCTGCACTATTGCGAGCTGCAAATGCCACTTCCAGCTTAGCTGTGCAGAGGAAGAACAACAAGAAGAAGAAATATCTCGAAATATGTCCGTCAGGCCAGTTCCTTTGAGCTGAATCTGCAAATATCTCGGAAACGAAGCGAGCTATGGCAAAATGTTAAGAGACGTTTTTTGTAGAGAATTATGTTTCCTACAATTTATGTTCTATGATATTTTTTGATCAGAAGCGTAGTTTTCGAGATATATCGAGATATTTAAAAGTTCCGAAGCCGCACCAACATAATAGAGATACAGAAACACCGTGGCCCCTTTCTTTGAGATAACTCTGCACTAGTGCGAGCCGCAAATGCCACTTCCAGCTTAGCTGTGCAGAAGAAGAACAACAAGAAGAAGAAATATCTCGAAATATGTCCGTCAGGCCCCTTCCCTTGAGATAAATCTGCAAATATCTCGGAAACGAAGCGAGCTATTGCAAAATGTTAAGAGACCTTTTTTGTAGCGAATTAAGGTTCCTACTTTTTATGTTCTATGATATTTTTTGATCAGATGCGTAGTTCTCGAGATATATCAAGATATTTAAAAGTTAAGAAGCCGCACCAACATAATAGAGATACAGAAACACCGTGGCCCCTTTCTTTGAGATAACTCTGCACTATTGCGAGCTGCAAATGCCACTTCCAGCTTAGCTGTGCAGAAGAAGAACAACAAGAAGAAGAAATATCACGAAATATGTCCGTTAGGCCCCTTCCCTTGAGATAAATCTGCAAATATCTCGGAAACGAAGCGAGCGATGGCAAAATGTTAAGAGAGCTTTTTTGTAGAGAATTAAGTTTCCTACTTTTTATCTTCTATGATATTTTCTGATCAGATTCGTAGTTCTCGAGATATATCAAGATATTTAAAAGTTCCGAAGCCGCACCAACATAATAGAGATACAGAAACACCGTGGCCCCTCTCTTTGAGATAACTCTGCACAATTGCGAGCTGCAAATGCCACTTCCAGCTTAGCTGTGCAGAAGAAGAACAACAAGAAGAAGAAATATCTCGAAATATGTCCGTCAGGCCCCTTCCCTTGAGATAAATCGGCAAGTATCTCGGAAACGAAGCGAGCTATGGCAAAATGTTGAGAGACCTTTTTTGTAGACAATTATGTTTCCTACAATTTATGTTCTATGATATTTTTTGATCAGATGCGTAGTTCTCGAGATATATCAAGATATTTAAAAGTTCCGAAGCCGCACCAACATAATAGAGATACAGAAACACCGTGGCCCCTCTCTTTGAGATAACTCTGCACTATTGCGAGCTGCAAATGCCACTTCCAGCTTAGCTGTGCAGAAGAAGAACAACAAGAAGAAGAAATATCTCGAAATATGTCCGTCAGGCCCCTTCCCTTGAGATAAATCTGCAAATATCTCGGAAACGAAGCGAGCTATGGCAAAATGTTGAGAGACCTTATGTGTAGAGAATTAAGTTTCCTACTTTTTATGTTCTATGGTATTTTTTGATCAGATGCGTAGTTCTCGAGATATATCAAGATATTTAAAAGTTCCGAAGCCGCACCAACATAATAGAGATACAGAAACACCGTGGCCCCTCTCTTTGAGATAACTCTGCACTATTGCGAGCTGGAAATGCCACTTCCAGTTTAGCTGTGCAGAAGAAGAACATCAAGAAGAAGAAATATCTCGAAATATGTCCGTTAGGCCCCTTCCCTTGAGATAACTCTGCACTATTGCGAGCTGCAAATGCCACTTCCAGCTTAGCTGTGCAGAGGAAGAACAACAAGAAGAAGAAATATCTCGAAATATGTCCGTCAGGCCAGTTCCTTTGAGCTGAATCTGCAAATATCTCGGAAACGAAGCGAGCTATGGCAAAATGTTAAGAGACGTTTTTTGTAGAGAATTATGTTTGCTACAATTTATGTTCTATGATATTTTTTGATCAGAAGCGTAGTCTTCGAGATATATCGAGATATTTAAAAGTTCCGAAGCCGCACCAACATAATAGAGATACAGAAACACCGTGGCCCCTTTCTTTGAGATAACTCTGCACTAGTGCGAGCCGCAAATGCCACTTCCAGCTTAGCTGTGCAGAAGAAGAACAACAAGAAGAAGAAATATCTCGAAATATGTCCGTCAGGCCCCTTCCCTTGAGATAAATCTGCAAATATCTCGGAAACGAAGCGAGCGATGGCAAAATGTTAAGAGACCTTTTTTGTAGCGAATTAAGTTTCCTACTTTTTATGTTCTATGATATTTTTTGATCAGAAGCGTAGTTTTCGAGATATATCGAGATATTTAAAAGTTCCGAAGCCGCACCAACATAATAGAGATACAGAAACACCGTGGCCCCTTTCTTTCAGATAACTATGCACTATTGCGAGCTGCAAATGCCACTTCCAGCTTAGCTGTGCAGAAGAAGAACAACAAGAAGAAGAAATATCTCGATATATGTCCGTCAGGCCCCTTACCATGAGATAAATCTGCAAATATCTCGGAAACGAAGCGAGCTATGGCAAAATGTTAAGAGAGCTTTTTTGTAGAGAATTAAGTTTCCTACTTTTTATCTTCTATGATATTTTCTGATCAGATTCGTAGTTCTCGAGATATATCAAGATATTTAAAAGTTCCGAAGCCGCACCAACATAATAGAGATACAGAAACACCGTGGCCCCTCTCTTTGAGATAACTCTGCACAATTGCGAGCTGCAAATGCCACTTCCAGCTTAGCTGTGCAGAAGAAGAACAACAAGAAGAAGAAATATCTCGAAATATGTCCGTCAGGCCCCTTCCCTTGAGATAAATCGGCAAGTATCTCGGAAACGAAGCGAGCTATGGCAAAATGTTAAGAGACCTTTTTTGTAGACAATTATGTTTCCTACAATTTATGTTCTATGATATTTTTTGATCAGATGCGTAGTTCTCGAGATATATCAAGATATTTAAAAGTTCCGAAGCCGCACCAACATAATAGAGATACAGAAACACCGTGGCCCCTCTCTTTGAGATAACTCTGCACTATTGCGAGCTGCAAATGCCACTTCCAGCTTAGCTGTGCAGAAGAAGAACAACAAGAAGAAGAAATATCTCGAAATATGTCCGTCAGGCCCCTTCCCTTGGGATAAATCTGCAAATATCTCGGAAACGAAGCGAGCTATGGCAAAATGTTGAGAGACCTTATGTGTAGAGAATTAAGTTTCCTACTTTTTATGTTCTATGGTATTTTTTGATCAGATGCGTAGTTCTCGAGATATATCAAGATATTTAAAAGTTCCGAAGCCGCACCAACATAATAGAGATACAGAAACACCGTGGCCCCTCTCTTTGAGATAACTCTGCACTATTGCGAGCTGGAAATGCCACTTCCAGTTTAGCTGTGCAGAAGAAGAACAACAAGAAGAAGAAATATCTCGAAATATGTCCGTTAGGCCCCTTCCCTTGAGATAACTCTGCACTATTGCGAGCTGCAAATGCCACTTCCAGCTTAGCTGTGCAGAGGAAGAACAACAAGAAGAAGAAATATCTCGAAATATGTCCGTCAGGCCAGTTCCTTTGAGCTGAATCTGCAAATATCTCGGAAACGAAGCGAGCTATGGCAAAATGTTAAGAGACGTTTTTTGTAGAGAATTATGTTTGCTACAATTTATGTTCTATGATATTTTTTGATCAGAAGCGTAGTTTTCGAGATATATCGAGATATTTAAAAGTTCCGAAGCCGCACCAAGATAATAGAGATACAGAAACACCGTGGCCCCTTTCTTTGAGATAACTCTGCACTAGTGCGAGCCGCAAATGCCACTTCCAGCTTAGCTGTGCAGAAGAAGAACAACAAGAAGAAGAAATATCTCGAAATATGTCCGTCAGGCCCCTTCCCTTGAGATAAATCTGCAAATATCTCGGAAACGAAGCGAGCTATTGCAAAATGTTAAGAGACCTTTTTTGTAGCGAATTAAGTTTCCTACTTTTTATGTTCTATGATATTTTCTGATCAGATGCGTAGTTCTCGAGATATATCAAGATATTTAAAAGTTAAGAAGCCGCACCAACATAATAGAGATACAGAAACACCGTGGCCCCTTTCTTTGAGATAACTCTGCACTATTGCGAGCTGCAAATGCCACTTCCAGCTTAGCTGTGCAGAAGAAGAACAACAAGAAGAAGAAATATCACGAAATATGTCCGTTAGGCCCCTTCCCTTGAGATAAATCTGCAAATATCTCGGAAACGAAGCGAGCGATGGCAAAATGTTAAGAGACCTTTTTTGTAGCGAATTAGGTTTCCTACTTTTTATGTTCTATGATATTTTTTGATCAGATGCGTAGTTCTCGAGATATATCAAGATATTTAAAAGTTCCGAAGCCGCACCAACATAATAGAGATACAGAAACACCGTGGCCCCTTTCTTTCAGATAGCTATGCACTATTGCGAGCTGCAAATGCCACTTCCAGCTTAGCTGTGCAGAAGAAGAACAACAAGAAGAAGAAATATCTCGAAATATGTCCGTCAGGCCCCTTACCTTGAGATCAATCTGCAAATATCTCGGAAACGAAGCGAGCGATGGCAAAATGTTAAGAGACCTTTTTTGTAGCGAATTAAGTTTCCTACTTTTTATGTTCTATGATATTTTTTGATCAGAAGCGTAGTTTTCGAGATATATCGAGATATTTAAAAGTTCCGAAGCCGCACCAACATAATAGAGATACAGAAACACCGTGGCCCCTTTCTTTCAGATAACTATGCACTATTGCGAGCTGCAAATGCCACTTCCAGCTTAGCTGTGCAGAAGAAGAACAACAAGAAGAAGAAATATCTCGAAATATGTCCGTCAGGCCCCTTACCATGAGATAAATCTGCAAATATCTCGGAAACGAAGCGAGCTATGGCAAAATGTTAAGAGAGCTTTTTTGTAGAGAATTAAGTTTCCTACTTTTTATCTTCTATGATATTTTCTGATCAGATTCGTAGTTCTCGAGATATATCAAGATATTTAAAAGCTCCGAAGCCGCACCAACATAATAGAGATACAGAAACATCGTGGCCCCTCTCTTTGAGATAACTCTGCACAATTGCGAGCTGCAAATGCCACTTCCAGCTTAGCTGTGCAGAAGAAGAACAACAAGAAGAAGAAATATCTCGAAATATGTCCGTCAGGCCCCTTCCCTTGAGATAAATCTGCAAATATCTCGGAAACTAAGCGAGCTATGGCAAAATGTTGAGAGACCTTATGTGTAGAGAATTAAGTTTCCTACTTTTTATGTTCTATGGTATTTTTTGATCAGATGCGTAGTTCTCGAGATATATCAAGATATTTAAAAGTTCCGAAGCCGCACCCACATAATAGAGATACAGAAACACCGTGGCCCCTCTCTTTGAGATAACTCTGCACTATTGCGAGCTGGAAATGCCACTTCCAGTTTAGCTGTGCAGAAGAAGAACAACAAGAAGAAGAAATATCTCGAAATATGTCCGTTAGGCCCCTTCCCTTGAGATAACTCTGCACTATTGCGAGCTGCAAATGCCACTTCCAGCTTAGCTGTGCAGAGGAAGAACAACAAGAAGAAGAAATATCTCGAAATATGTCCGTCAGGCCAGTTCCTTTGAGCTGAATCTGCAAATATCTCGGAAACGAAGCGAGCTATGGCAAAATGTTAAGAGACGTTTTTTGTAGAGAATTATGTTTGCTACAATTTATGTTCTATGATTTTTTTTGATCAGAAGCGTAGTTTTCGAGATATATCGAGATATTTAAAAGTTCCGAAGCCGCACCAACATAATAGAGATACAGAAACACCGTGGCCCCTTTCTTTGAGATAACTCTGCACTAGTGCGAGCTGCAAATGCCACTTCCAGCTTAGCTGTGCAGAAGAAGAACAACAAGAAGAAGAAATATCTCGAAATATGTCCGTCAGGCCCCTTCCCTTGAGATAAATCTGCAAATATCTCGGAAACGAAGAGAGCTATGGCAAAATGATAAGAGACCTTTTTTGTAGAGAATTAAGTTTCCTACCTTTTATGTTCTATGATATTTTTTGATCAGATGCGTAGTTCTCGAGATATATCAAGATATTTAAAAGTTCCGAAGCCGCACCAACATTAAAGAGATACAGAAACACCGTGGCCCCTTTCTTTGAGATAACTCTGCACTATTGCGAGCTGCAAATGCCACTTCCAGCTTAGCTGTGCAGAGGAAGAACAACAAGAAGAAGAAATATCTCGAAATATGTCCGTCAGGCCAGTTCCTTTGAGCTGAATCTGCAAATATCTCGGAAACGAAGCGAGCTATGGCAAAATGTTAAGAGACGTTTTTTGTAGAGAATTATGTTTCCTACTTTTTATGTTCTATGATATTTTTTGATCAGACGCGTAGTTCTCGAGATATATCAAGATATTTAAAAGTTCCGAAGCCGCACCAACATAATAGAGATACAGAAACACCGTGGCTCCTTTCTTTGAGAGAACTGTGCACTATTGTGACCTGGAAATGCCACTTCCAGTTTAGCTGTGCAGAAGAAGAACAACAAGAAGAAGAAATATCTCGAAATATGTCCGTTAGGCCCCTTCCCTTGAGATAAATCTGCAAATATCTCGGAAACGAAGCGAGCTATGGCAAAATGTTAAGAGACCTTTTTTGTAGAGAATTAAGTTTCCTACGTTTTATGTTCTATGATATTTTTTGATCAGATGCGTAGTTCTCGAGATATATCAAGATATTTAAAAGTTCCGAAGCCGCACCAACATAATAGAGATACAGAAACACCGTGGCCCCTTTCTTTGAGATAACTCTGCACTATTGCGAGCTGCAAATGCCACTTCCAGCTTAGCTGTGCAGAAGAAGAACAACAAGAAGAAGAAATATCTCGAAATATGTCCGTCAGGCCCCTTCCCTTGAGATAAATCTGCAAATATCTCGGAAACGAAGAGAGCTATGGCAAAATGATAAGAGACCTTTTTTGTAGAGAATTAAGTTTCCTACTTTTTATGTTCTATGATATTTTTTGATCAGATGCGTAGTTCTCGAGATATATCAAGATATTTAAAAGTTAAGAAGCCGCACCAACATAATAGAGATACAGAAACACCGTGGCCCCTTTCTTTGAGATAACTCTGCACTATTGCGAGCTGCAAATGCCACTTCCAGCTTAGCTGTGCAGAAGAAGAACAACAAGAAGAAGAAATATCTCGAAATATGTCCGTCAGGCCCCTTCCCTTGAGATAAATCTGCAAATATCTCGGAAACTAAGCGAGCTATGGCAAAATGTTGAGAGACCTTATGTGTAGAGAATTAAGTTTCCTACTTTTTATGTTCTATGGTATTTTTTGATCAGATGCGTAGTTCTCGAGATATATCAAGATATTTAAAAGTTCCGAAGCCGCACCCACATAATAGAGATACAGAAACACCGTGGCCCCTCTCTTTGAGATAACTCTGCACTATTGCGAGCTGGAAATGCCACTTCCAGTTTAGCTGTGCAGAAGAAGAACAACAAGAAGAAGAAATATCTCGAAATATGTCCGTTAGGCCCCTTCCCTTGAGATAACTCTGCACTATTGCGAGCTGCAAATGCCACTTCCAGCTTAGCTGTGCAGAGGAAGAACAACAAGAAGAAGAAATATCTCGAAATATGTCCGTCAGGCCAGTTCCTTTGAGCTGAATCTGCAAATATCTCGGAAACGAAGCGAGCTATGGCAAAATGTTAAGAGACGTTTTTTGTAGAGAATTATGTTTGCTACAATTTATGTTCTATGATATTTTTTGATCAGAAGCGTAGTTTTCGAGATATATCGAGATATTTAAAAGTTCCGAAGCCGCACCAACATAATAGAGATACAGAAACACCGTGGCCCCTTTCTTTGAGATAACTCTGCACTAGTGCGAGCTGCAAATGCCACTTCCAGCTTAGCTGTGCAGAAGAAGAACAACAAGAAGAAGAAATATCTCGAAATATGTCCGTCAGGCCCCTTCCCTTGAGATAAATCTGCAAATATCTCGGAAACGAAGAGAGCTATGGCAAAATGATAAGAGACCTTTTTTGTAGAGAATTAAGTTTCCTACCTTTTATGTTCTATGATATTTTTTGATCAGATGCGTAGTTCTCGAGATATATCAAGATATTTAAAAGTTCCGAAGCCGCACCAACATAATAGAGATACAGAAACACCGTGGCCCCTTTCTTTGAGATAACTCTGCACTATTGCGAGCTGCAAATGCCACTTCCAGCTTAGCTGTGCAGAGGAAGAACAACAAGAAGAAGAAATATCTCGAAATATGTCCGTCAGGCCAGTTCCTTTGAGCTGAATCTGCAAATATCTCGGAAACGAAGCGAGCTATGGCAAAATGTTAAGAGACGTTTTTTGTAGAGAATTATGTTTCCTACTTTTTATGTTCTATGATATTTTTTGATCAGACGCGTAGTTCTCGAGATATATCAAGATATTTAAAAGTTCCGAAGCCGCACCAACATAATAGAGATACAGAAACACCGTGGCTCCTTTCTTTGAGAGAACTGTGCACTATTGTGACCTGGAAATGCCACTTCCAGTTTAGCTGTGCAGAAGAAGAACAACAAGAAGAAGAAATATCTCGAAATATGTCCGTTAGGCCCCTTCCCTTGAGATAAATCTGCAAATATCTCGGAAACGAAGCGAGCTATGGCAAAATGTTAAGAGACCTTTTTTGTAGAGAATTAAGTTTCCTACGTTTTATGTTCTATGATATTTTTTGATCAGATGCGTAGTTCTCGAGATATATCAAGATATTTAAAAGTTCCGAAGCCGCACCAACATAATAGAGATACAGAAACACCGTGGCCCCTTTCTTTGAGATAACTCTGCACTATTGCGAGCTGCAAATGCCACTTCCAGCTTAGCTGTGCAGAAGAAGAACAACAAGAAGAAGAAATATCTCGAAATATGTCCGTCAGGCCTCTTCCCTTGAGATAAATCTGCAAATATCTCGGAAACGAAGAGAGCTATGGCAAAATGATAAGAGACCTTTTTTGTAGAGAATTAAGTTTCCTACTTTTTATGTTCTATGATATTTTTTGATCAGATGCGTAGTTCTCGAGATATATCAAGATATTTAAAAGTTAAGAAGCCGCACCAACATAATAGAGATACAGAAACACCGTGGCCCCTTTCTTTGAGATAACTCTGCACTATTGCGAGCTGCAAATGCCACTTCCAGCTTAGCTGTGCAGAAGAAGAACAACAAGAAGAAGAAATATCACGAAATATGTCCGTTAGGCCCCTTCCCTTGAGATAAATCTGCAAATATCTCGGAAACGAAGCGAGCTATGGCAAAATGTTAAGAGACCTTTTTTGTAGCGAATTAAGTTTCCTACTTTTTATGTTCTATGATATTTTTTGATCAGATGCGTAGTTCTCGAGATATATCAAGATATTTAAAAGTTCCGAAGCCGCACCAACATAATAGAGATACAGAAACACCGTGGCCCCTTTCTTTCAGATAGCTATGCACTATTGCGAGCTGCAAATGCCACTTCCAGCTTAGCTCTGCAGAAGGAGAACAACAAGAAGAAGAAATATCTGGAAATATGTCCGTCAGGTCCCTTACCTTGAGATAAATCTGCAAATATCTCGGAAACGAAGCGAGCTATGGCAAAATGTTAAGAGACCTTTTTTGTAGAGAATTAAGTTTCCTACTTTTTATCTTCTATGATATTTTCTGATCAGATGCGTAGTTCTCGAGATATATCAAGATATTTAAAAGTTCCGAAGCCGCACCAACATAATAGAGATACAGAAACACCGTGGCCCCTTTCTTTGAGATAACTCTGCACTATTGCGAGCTGCAAATGCCACTTCCAGCTTAGCTGTGCAGAAGAAGAACAACAAGAAGAAGAAATATCTCGAAATATGTCCGTCAGGCCCCTTCCCTTGAGATAAATCTGCAAATATCTCGGAAACGAAGAGAGCTATGGCAAAATGATAAGAGACCTTTTTTGTAGAGAATTAAGTGTCCTACTTTTTATGTTCTATGATATTTTTTGATCAGATGCGTAGTTCTCGAGATATATCAAGATATTTAAAAGTTCCGAAGCCGCACCAACATAATAGAGATACAGAAACACCGTGGCCCCTTTCTTTGAGATAACTCTGCACTATTGCGAGCTGCAAATGCCACTTCCAGCTTAGCTGTGCAGAGGAAGAACAACAAGAAGAAGAAATATCTCGAAATATGTCCGTCAGGCCAGTTCCTTTGAGCTGAATCTGCAAATATCTCGGAAACGAAGCGAGCTATTGCAAAATGTTAAGAGACCTTTTTTGTAGAGAATTGAGTTTCCTACTTTTTATGTTCTATGATATTTTTTGATCAGATGCGTAGTTCTCGAGATATATCAAGATATTTAAAAGTTAAGAAGCCGCACCAACATAATAGAGATACAGAAACACCGTGGCCCCTTTCTTTGAGATAACTCTGCACTATTGCGAGCTGCAAATGCCACTTCCAGCTTAGCTGTGCAGAAGAAGAACAACAAGAAGAAGAAATATCACGAAATATGTCCGTTAGGCCCCTTCCCTTGAGATAAATCTGCAAATATCTCGGAAACGAAGCGAGCTATGGCAAAATGTTAAGAGACCTTTTTTGTAGCGAATTAAGTTTCCTACTTTTTATGTTCTATGATATTTTTTGATCAGATGCGTAGTTCTCGAGATATATCAAGATATTTAAAAGTTCCGAAGCCGCACCAACATAATAGAGATACAGAAACACCGTGGCCCCTTTCTTCCAGATAGCTATGCACTATTGCGAGCTGCAAATGCCACTTCCAGCTTAGCTGTGCAGAAGGAGAACAACAAGAAGAAGAAATATCTGGAAATATGTCCGTCAGGTCCCTTACCTTGAGATAAATCTGCAAATATCTCGGAAACGAAGCGAGCTGTGGCAAAATGTTAAGAGACCTTTTTTGTAGAGAATTAAGTTTCCTACTTTTTATCTTCTATGATATTTTCTGATCAGATGCGTAGTTCTCGAGATATATCAAGATATTTAAAAGTTCCGAAGCCGCACCAACATAATAGAGATACGGAAACACCGTGGTCCCTTTCTTTGAGATAACTCTGCACTATTGCGAGCTGCAAATGCCACTTCCAGCTTAGCTGTGCAGAAGAAGAACAACAAGAAGAAGAAATATCTCGAAATATGTCCGTCAGGCCCCTTCCCTTGAGATAAATCTGCAAATATCTCGGAAACGAAGCGAGCTATGGCAAAATGTTAACAGACTTTTTTGTAGAGAATTAAGTTTCCTACTTTTTATGTTCTATGATATTTTTTGATCAGATGCGTAGTTCTCGAGATATATCAAGATATTTAAAAGTTCCGAAGCCGCACCAACAGAATAGAGATACAGAAACACCGTGGCCCCTTTCTTTGAGATAACTCTGCACTATTGCGACCTGCAAATGCCACTTCCAGCTCAGCTGTGCAGAAGAAGAACAACAAGAAGAAGAAATATCTCGAAATATGTCCGTCAGGCCAGTTCCTTTGAGCTGAATCTGCAAATATCTCGGAAACGAAGCGAGCTATGGCAAAATGTTAAGAGACGTTTTTTGTAGAGAATTATGTTTCCTACAATTTATGTTCTATGATATTTTTTGATCAGAAGCGTAGTTCTCGAGATATATCAAGATATTTAAAAGTTCCGAAGCCGCACCAACATAATAGGGATACAGAAACACCGTGGCCCCGTTCTTTGAGATAACTCTGCACTAGTGCGAGCCGCAAATGCCACTTCCAGCTTAGCTGTGCAGAAGAAGAACAACAAGAAGAAGAAATATCTCGAAATATGTCCGTCAGGCCCCTTCCCTTGAGATAAATATGCAAATATCTCGGAAACGAAGCGAGCTATGGCAAAATGTTAAGCGACCTTTTTTGTAGAGAATTAAGTTTCCTACTTTTTATGTTCTATGATATTTTTTGATCAGATGCGTAGTTCTCGAGATATATCAAGATATTTAAAAGTTCCGAAGCCGCACCAACATAATAGGGATACAGAAACACCGTGGCCCCTTTCTTTGAGATAACTCTGCACTAGTGCGAGCTGCAAATGCCACTTCCAGCTTAGCTG
The DNA here is from genome assembly GCF_051020975.1 of Osmia lignaria lignaria. Taxonomy (NCBI): domain Eukaryota; kingdom Metazoa; phylum Arthropoda; class Insecta; order Hymenoptera; family Megachilidae; genus Osmia; species Osmia lignaria. Next base: position 4,720,133 of record NW_027478170.1, on the reverse strand, counting down.
TGCAGAAGAAGAACAACAAGAAGAAGAAATATCTCGAAATATGTCCGTCAGGCCCCTTCCCTTGAGATAAATCTGCAAATATCTCGGAAACGAAGCGAGCTATGGCAAAATGTTAAGAGACCTTTTTTGTAGAGAATTAAGTTTCCTACTTTTCATGTTCTATGATATTTTTTGATCAGATGCGTAGTTCTCGAGATATATCAAGATATTTAAAAGTTCCGAAGCCGCACCAACATAATAGAGATACAGAAACACCGTGGCCCCTTTCTTTGAGATAACTCTGCACTATTGCGAGCTGTAAATGCCACTTCCAGCTTAGCTGTGCAGAAGAAGAACAACAAGAAGAAGAAATATCTCGAAATATGTCCGTCAGGCCCCTTCCCTTGAGATAAATCTGCAAATATCTCGGAAACGAAGCGAGCTATGGCAAAATGTTAAGAGACCTTTTTTGTAGAGAATTAAGTTTCCTACTTTTTATGTTCTATGATATTTTTTGATCAGATGCGTAGTTCTCGAGATATATCAAGATATTTAAAAGTTCCGAAGCCGCACCAACATAATAGGGATACAGAAACACCGTGGCCCCTTTCTTTGAGATAACTCTGCACTAGTGCGAGCCGCAAATGCCACTTCCAGCTTAGCTGTGCAGAAGAAGAACAACAAGAAGAAGAAATATCTCGAAATATGTCCGTCAGGCCCCTTCCCTTGAGATAAATCTGCAAATATCTCGGAAACGAAGCGAGCTATCGCAAAATGTTAAGAGACCTTTTTTGTAGAGAATTATGTTTCCTACAATTTATGTTCTACGATATTTTTTGATCAGAAGCGTAGTTTTCGAGATATATCGAGATATTTAAAAGTTCCGAAGCCGCACCAACATAATAGAGATACAGAAACACCGTGGCCCCTTTCTTTGAGATAACTCTGCACTAGTGCGAGCTGCAAATGCCACTTCCAGCTTAGCTGTGCAGAAGAAGAACAACAAGAAGAAGAAATATCTCGAAATATGTCCGTCAGGCCCCTTCCCTTGAGATAAATCTGCAAATATCTCGGAAACGAAGCGAGCTATGGCAAAATGTTAAGAGACCTTTTTTGTAGAGAATTAAGTTTCCTACTTTTTATGTTCTATGATATTTTTTGATCAGATGCGTAGTTCTCGAGATATATCAAGATATTTAAAAGTTCCGAAGCCGCACCAACATAATAGAGATACAGAAACACCGTGGTCCCTTTCTTTGAGATAACTCTGCACTAGTGCGAGCCGCAAATGCCACTTCCAGCTTAGCTGTGCAGAAGAAGAACAACAAGAAGAAGAAATATCTCGAAATATGTCCGTCAGGCCCCTTCCCTTGAGATAAATCTGCAAATATCTCGGAAACGAAGCGAGCTATGGCAAAATGTTAAGAGACCTTTTTTGTAGAGAATTAAGTTTCCTACTTTTTATGTTCTATGATATTTTTTGATCAGATGCGTAGTTCTCGAGATATATCAAGATATTTAAAAGTTCCGAAGCCGCACCAACATAATAGGGATACAGAAACACCGTGGCCCCTTTCTTTGAGATAACTCTGCACTAGTGCGAGCCGCAAATGCCACTTCCAGCTTAGCTGTGCAGAAGAAGAACAACAAGAAGAAGATATATCTCGAAATATGTCCGTCAGGCCCCTTCCCTTGAGATAAATCTGCAAATATCTCGGAAACGAAGCGAGCTATCGCAAAATGTTAAGAGACCTTTTTTGTAGAGAATTATGTTTCCTACAATTTATGTTCTACGATATTTTTTGATCAGAAGCGTAGTTTTCGAGATATATCGAGATATTTAAAAGTTCCGAAGCCGCACCAACATAATAGAGATACAGAAACACCGTGGCCCCTTTCTTTGAGATAACTCTGCACTAGTGCGAGCTGCAAATGCCACTTCCAGCTTAGCTGTGCAGAAGAAGAACAACAAGAAGAAGAAATATCTCGAAATATGTCCGTCAGGCCCCTTCCCTTGAGATAAATCTGCAAATATCTCGGAAACGAAGCGAGCTATGGCAAAATGTTAAGAGACCTTTTTTGTAGAGAATTAAGTTTCCTACTTTTCATGTTCTATGATATTTTTTGATCAGATGCGTAGTTCTCGAGATATATCAAGATATTTAAAAGTTCCGAAGCCGCACCAACATAATAGAGATACGGAAACACCGTGGCCCCTTTCTTTGAGATAACTCTGCACTATTGCGAGCTGTAAATGCCACTTCCAGCTTAGCTGTGCAGAAGAAGAACAACAAGAAGAAGAAATATCTCGAAATATGTCCGTCAGGCCCCTTCCCTTGAGATAAATCTGCAAATATCTCGGAAACGAAGCGAGCTATGGCAAAATGTTAAGAGACCTTTTTTGTAGAGAATTAAGTTTGCTACTTTTTATGTTCTATGATATTTTTTGATCAGATGCGTAGTTCTCGAGATATATCAAGATATTTAAAAGTTCCGAAGCCGCACCAACATAATAGGGATACAGAAACACCGTGGCCCCTTTCTTTGAGATAACTCTGCACTAGTGCGAGCCGCAAATGCCACTTCCAGCTTAGCTGTGCAGAAGAAGAACAACAAGAAGAAGAAATATCTCGAAATATGTCCGTCAGGCCCCTTCCCTTGAGATAAATCTGCAAATATCTCGGAAACGAAGCGAGCTGTCGCAAAATGTTAAGAGACCTTTTTTGTAGAGAATTATGTTTCCTACAATTTATGTTCTACGATATTTTTTGATCAGAAGCGTAGTTTTCGAGATATATCGAGATATTTAAAAGTTCCGAAGCCGCACCAACATAATAGAGATACAGAAACACCGTGGCCCCTTTCTTTGAGATAACTCTGCACTAGTGCGAGCTGCAAATGCCACTTCCAGCTTAGCTGTGCAGAAGAAGAACAACAAGAAGAAGAAATATCTCGAAATATGTCCGTCAGGCCCCTTCCCTTGAGATAAATCTGCAAATATCTCGGAAACGAAGCGAGCTATGGCAAAATGTTAAGAGACCTTTTTTGTAGAGAATTAAGTTTCCTACTTTTTATGTTCTATGATATTTTTTGATCAGATGCGTAGTTGTCGAGATATATCAAGATATTTAAAAGTTCCGAAGCCGCACCAACATAATAGGGATACAGAAACACCGTGGCCCCTTTCTTTGAGATAACTCTGCACTAGTGCGAGCCGCAAATGCCACTTCCAGCTTAGCTGTGCAGAAGAAGAACAACAAGAAGAAGAAATATCTCGAAATATGTCCGTCAGGCCCCTTCCCTTGAGATAAATCTGCAAATATCTCGGAAACGAAGCGAGCTATCGCAAAATGTTAAGAGACCTTTTTTGTAGAGAATTATGTTTCCTACAATTTATGTTCTACGATATTTTTTGATCAGAAGCGTAGTTTTCGAGATATATCGAGATATTTAAAAGTTCCGAAGCCGCACCAAAATAATAGAGATACAGAAACACCGTGGCCCCTTTCTTTGAGATAACTCTGCACTAGTGCGAGCCGCAAATGCCACTTCCAGCTTAGCTGTGCAGAAGAAGAACAACAAGAAGAAGAAATATCTCGAAATATGTCCGTCAGGCCCCTTCCCTTGAGATAAATCTGCAAATATCTCGGAAACGAAGCGAGCTATCGCAAAATGTTAAGAAACCTTTTTTGTAGAGAATTATGTTTCCTACAATTTATGTTCTACGATATTTTTTGATCAGAAGCGTAGTTTTCGAGATATATCGAGATATTTAAAAGTTCCGAAGCCGCACCAACATAATAGAGATACAGAAACACCGTGGCCCCTTTCTTTGAGATAACTCTGCACTAGTGCGAGCTGCAAATGCCACTTCCAGCTTAGCTGTGCAGAAGAAGAACAACAAGAAGAAGAAATATCTCGAAATATGTCCGTCAGGCCCCTTCCCTTGAGATAAATCTGCAAATATCTCGGAAACGAAGCGAGCTATGGCAAAATGTTAAGAGACCTTTTTTGTAGAGAATTAAGTTTCCTACTTTTTATGTTCTATGATATTTTTTGATCAGATGCGTAGTTCTCGAGATATATCAAGATATTTAAAAGTTCCGAAGCCGCACCAACATAATAGGGATACAGAAACACCGTGGCCCCTTTCTTTGAGATAACTCTGCACTAGTGCGAGCCGCAAATGCCACTTCCAGCTTAGCTGTGCAGAAGAAGAACAACAAGAAGAAGAAATATCTCGAAATATGTCCGTCAGGCCCCTTCCCTTGAGATAAATCTGCAAATATCTCGGAAACGAAGCGAGCTATCGCAAAATGTTAAGAGACCTTTTTTGTAGAGAATTATGTTTCCTACAATTTATGTTCTACGATATTTTTTGATCAGAAGCGTAGTTTTCGAGATATATCGAGATATTTAAAAGTTCCGAAGCCGCACCAAAATAATAGAGATACAGAAACACCGTGGCCCCTTTCTTTGAGATAACTCTGCACTAGTGCGAGCTGCAAATGCCACTTCCAGCTTAGCTGTGCAGAAGAAGAACAACAAGAAGAAGAAATATCTCGAAATATGTCCGTCAGGCCCCTTCCCTTGAGATAAATCTGCAAATATCTCGGAAACGAAGCGAGCTATGGCAAAATGTTAAGAGACCTTTTTTGTAGAGAATTAAGTTTCCTACTTTTCATGTTGTATGATATTTTTTGATCAGATGCGTAGTTCTCGAGATATATCAAGATATTTAAAAGTTCCGAAGCCGCACCAACATAATAGAGATACAGAAACACCGTGGCCCCTTTCTTTGAGATAACTCTGCACTATTGCGAGCTGTAAATGCCACTTCCAGCTTAGCTGTGCAGAAGAAGAACAACAAGAAGAAGAAGTATCTCGAAATATGTCCGTCAGGCCCCTTCCCTTGAGATAAATCTGCAAATATCTCGGAAACGAAGCGAGCTATGGCAAAATGTTAAGAGACCTTTTTTGTAGAGAATTAAGTTTCCTACTTTTTATGTTCTATGATATTTTTTGATCAGATGCGTAGTTCTCGAGATATATCAAGATATTTAAAAGTTCCGAAGCCGCACCAACATAATAGGGATACAGAAACACCGTGGCCCCTTTCTTTGAGATAACTCTGCACTAGTGCGAGCCGCAAATGCCACTTCCAGCTTAGCTGTGCAGAAGAAGAACAACAAGAAGAAGAAATATCTCGAAATATGTCCGTCAGGCCCCTTCCCTTGAGATAAATCTGCAAATATCTCGGAAACGAAGCGAGCTATCGCAAAATGTTAAGAGACCTTTTTTGTAGAGAATTATGTTTCCTACAATTTGTGTTCTACGATATTTTTTGATCAGAAGCGTAGTTTTCGAGATATATCGAGATATTTAAAAGTTCCGAAGCCGCACCAACATAATAGAGATACAGAAACACCGTGGCCCCTTTCTTTGAGATAACTCTGCACTAGTGCGAGCTGCAAATGCCACTTCCAGCTTAGCTGTCCAGAAGAAGAACAACAAGAAGAAGAAATATCTCGAAATATGTCCGTCAGGCCCCTTCCCTTGAGATAAATCTGCAAATATCTCGGAAACGAAGCGAGCTATGGCAAAATGTTAAGATACCCTTTTTGTAGAGAATTAAGTTTCCTACTTTTTATGTTCTATGATATTTTTTGATCAGATGCGTAGTTCTCGAGATATATCAAGATATTTAAAAGTTCCGAAGCCGCACCAACATAATAGAGATACAGAAACACCGTGGCCCCTTTCTTTGAGATAACTCTGCACTATTGCGAGCTGCAAATGCCACTTCCAGCTTAGCTGTGCAGAGGAAGAACAACAAGAAGAAGAAATATCTCGAAATATGTCCGTCAGGCCAGTTCCTTTGAGCTGAATCTGCAAATATCTCGGAAACGAAGCGAGCTATGGCAAAATGTTAAGAGACGTTTTTTGTAGAGAATTATGTTTCCTACAATTTATGTTCTATGATATTTTTTGATCAGAAGCGTAGTTTTCGAGATATATCGAGATATTTAAAAGTTCCGAAGCCGCACCAACATAATAGGGATACAGAAACACCGTGGCCCCTTTCTTTGAGATAACTCTGCACTAGTGCGAGCCGCAAATGCCACTTCCAGCTTAGCTGTGCAGAAGAAGAACAACAAGAAGAAGAAATATCTCGAAATATGTCCGTCAGGCCCCTTCCCTTGAGATAAATCTGCAAATATCTCGGAAACGAAGCGAGCTATGGCAAAATGTTAAGAGACCTTTTTTGTAGAGAATTAAGTTTCCTACTTTTTATGTTCTATGATATTTTTTGATCAGATGCGTAGTTCTCGAGATATATCAAGATATTTAAAAGTTCCGAAGCCGCACCAACATAATAGGGATACAGAAACACCGTGGCCCCTTTCTTTGAGATAACTCTGCACTAGTGCGAGCCGCAAATGCCACTTCCAGCTTAGCTGTGCAGAAGAAGAACAACAAGAAGAAGAAATATCTCGAAATATGTCCGTCAGGCCCCTTCCCTTGAGATAAATCTGCAAATATCTCGGAAACTAAGCGAGCTATGGCAAAATGTTGAGAGACCTTATGTGTAGAGAATTAAGTTTCCTACTTTTTATGTTCTATGGTATTTTTTGATCAGATGCGTAGTTCTCGAGATATATCAAGATATTTAAAAGTTCCGAAGCCGCACCCACATAATAGAGATACAGAAACACCGTGGCCCCTCTCTTTGAGATAACTCTGCACTATTGCGAGCTGGAAATGCCACTTCCAGTTTAGCTGTGCAGAAGAAGAACAACAAGAAGAAGAAATATCTCGAAATATGTCCGTTAGGCCCCTTCCCTTGAGATAACTCTGCACTATTGCGAGCTGCAAATGCCACTTCCAGCTTAGCTGTGCAGAGGAAGAACAACAAGAAGAAGAAATATCTCGAAATATGTCCGTCAGGCCAGTTCCTTTGAGCTGAATCTGCAAATATCTCGGAAACGAAGCGAGCTATGGCAAAATGTTAAGAGACGTTTTTTGTAGAGAATTATGTTTGCTACAATTTATGTTCTATGATTTTTTTTGATCAGAAGCGTAGTTTTCGAGATATATCGAGATATTTAAAAGTTCCGAAGCCGCACCAACATAATAGAGATACAGAAACACCGTGGCCCCTTTCTTTGAGATAACTCTGCACTAGTGCGAGCTGCAAATGCCACTTCCAGCTTAGCTGTGCAGAAGAAGAACAACAAGAAGAAGAAATATCTCGAAATATGTCCGTCAGGCCCCTTCCCTTGAGATAAATCTGCAAATATCTCGGAAACGAAGAGAGCTATGGCAAAATGATAAGAGACCTTTTTTGTAGAGAATTAAGTTTCCTACCTTTTATGTTCTATGATATTTTTTGATCAGATGCGTAGTTCTCGAGATATATCAAGATATTTAAAAGTTCCGAAGCCGCACCAACATAATAGAGATACAGAAACACCGTGGCCCCTTTCTTTGAGATAACTCTGCACTATTGCGAGCTGCAAATGCCACTTCCAGCTTAGCTGTGCAGAGGAAGAACAACAAGAAGAAGAAATATCTCGAAATATGTCCGTCAGGCCAGTTCCTTTGAGCTGAATCTGCAAATATCTCGGAAACGAAGCGAGCTATGGCAAAATGTTAAGAGACGTTTTTTGTAGAGAATTATGTTTCCTACTTTTTATGTTCTATGATATTTTTTGATCAGACGCGTAGTTCTCGAGATATATCAAGATATTTAAAAGTTCCGAAGCCGCACCAACATAATAGAGATACAGAAACACCGTGGCTCCTTTCTTTGAGAGAACTGTGCACTATTGTGACCTGGAAATGCCACTTCCAGTTTAGCTGTGCAGAAGAAGAACAACAAGAAGAAGAAATATCTCGAAATATGTCCGTTAGGCCCCTTCCCTTGAGATAAATCTGCAAATATCTCGGAAACGAAGCGAGCTATGGCAAAATGTTAAGAGACCTTTTTTGTAGAGAATTAAGTTTCCTACGTTTTATGTTCTATGATATTTTTTGATCAGATGCGTAGTTCTCGAGATATATCAAGATATTTAAAAGTTCCGAAGCCGCACCAACATAATAGAGATACAGAAACACCGTGGCCCCTTTCTTTGAGATAACTCTGCACTATTGCGAGCTGCAAATGCCACTTCCAGCTTAGCTGTGCAGAAGAAGAACAACAAGAAGAAGAAATATCTCGAAATATGTCCGTCAGGCCCCTTCCCTTGAGATAAATCTGCAAATATCTCGGAAACGAAGAGAGCTATGGCAAAATGATAAGAGACCTTTTTTGTAGAGAATTAAGTTTCCTACTTTTTATGTTCTATGATATTTTTTGATCAGATGCGTAGTTCTCGAGATATATCAAGATATTTAAAAGTTAAGAAGCCGCACCAACATAATAGAGATACAGAAACACCGTGGCCCCTTTCTTTGAGATAACTCTGCACTATTGCGAGCTGCAAATGCCACTTCCAGCTTAGCTGTGCAGAAGAAGAACAACAAGAAGAAGAAATATCTCGAAATATGTCCGTCAGGCCCCTTCCCTTGAGATAAATCTGCAAATATCTCGGAAACTAAGCGAGCTATGGCAAAATGTTGAGAGACCTTATGTGTAGAGAATTAAGTTTCCTACTTTTTATGTTCTATGGTATTTTTTGATCAGATGCGTAGTTCTCGAGATATATCAAGATATTTAAAAGTTCCGAAGCCGCACCCACATAATAGAGATACAGAAACACCGTGGCCCCTCTCTTTGAGATAACTCTGCACTATTGCGAGCTGGAAATGCCACTTCCAGTTTAGCTGTGCAGAAGAAGAACAACAAGAAGAAGAAATATCTCGAAATATGTCCGTTAGGCCCCTTCCCTTGAGATAACTCTGCACTATTGCGAGCTGCAAATGCCACTTCCAGCTTAGCTGTGCAGAGGAAGAACAACAAGAAGAAGAAATATCTCGAAATATGTCCGTCAGGCCAGTTCCTTTGAGCTGAATCTGCAAATATCTCGGAAACGAAGCGAGCTATGGCAAAATGTTAAGAGACGTTTTTTGTAGAGAATTATGTTTGCTACAATTTATGTTCTATGATATTTTTTGATCAGAAGCGTAGTTTTCGAGATATATCGAGATATTTAAAAGTTCCGAAGCCGCACCAACATAATAGAGATACAGAAACACCGTGGCCCCTTTCTTTGAGATAACTCTGCACTAGTGCGAGCTGCAAATGCCACTTCCAGCTTAGCTGTGCAGAAGAAGAACAACAAGAAGAAGAAATATCTCGAAATATGTCCGTCAGGCCCCTTCCCTTGAGATAAATCTGCAAATATCTCGGAAACGAAGAGAGCTATGGCAAAATGATAAGAGACCTTTTTTGTAGAGAATTAAGTTTCCTACCTTTTATGTTCTATGATATTTTTTGATCAGATGCGTAGTTCTCGAGATATATCAAGATATTTAAAAGTTCCGAAGCCGCACCAACATAATAGAGATACAGAAACACCGTGGCCCCTTTCTTTGAGATAACTCTGCACTATTGCGAGCTGCAAATGCCACTTCCAGCTTAGCTGTGCAGAGGAAGAACAACAAGAAGAAGAAATATCTCGAAATATGTCCGTCAGGCCAGTTCCTTTGAGCTGAATCTGCAAATATCTCGGAAACGAAGCGAGCTATGGCAAAATGTTAAGAGACGTTTTTTGTAGAGAATTATGTTTCCTACTTTTTATGTTCTATGATATTTTTTGATCAGACGCGTAGTTCTCGAGATATATCAAGATATTTAAAAGTTCCGAAGCCGCACCAACATAATAGAGATACAGAAACACCGTGGCTCCTTTCTTTGAGAGAACTGTGCACTATTGTGACCTGGAAATGCCACTTCCAGTTTAGCTGTGCAGAAGAAGAACAACAAGAAGAAGAAATATCTCGAAATATGTCCGTTAGGCCCCTTCCCTTGAGATAAATCTGCAAATATCTCGGAAACGAAGCGAGCTATGGCAAAATGTTAAGAGACCTTTTTTGTAGAGAATTAAGTTTCCTACGTTTTATGTTCTATGATATTTTTTGATCAGATGCGTAGTTCTCGAGATATATCAAGATATTTAAAAGTTCCGAAGCCGCACCAACATAATAGAGATACAGAAACACCGTGGCCCCTTTCTTTGAGATAACTCTGCACTATTGCGAGCTGCAAATGCCACTTCCAGCTTAGCTGTGCAGAAGAAGAACAACAAGAAGAAGAAATATCTCGAAATATGTCCGTCAGGCCTCTTCCCTTGAGATAAATCTGCAAATATCTCGGAAACGAAGAGAGCTATGGCAAAATGATAAGAGACCTTTTTTGTAGAGAATTAAGTTTCCTACTTTTTATGTTCTATGATATTTTTTGTCAGATGCGTAGTTCTCGAGATATATCAAGATATTTAAAAGTTAAGAAGCCGCACCAACATAATAGAGATACAGAAACACCGTGGCCCCTTTCTTTGAGATAACTCTGCACTATTGCGAGCTGCAAATGCCACTTCCAGCTTAGCTGTGCAGAAGAAGAACAACAAGAAGAAGAAATATCACGAAATATGTCCGTTAGGCCCCTTCCCTTGAGATAAATCTGCAAATATCTCGGAAACGAAGCGAGCTATGGCAAAATGTTAAGAGACCTTTTTTGTAGCGAATTAAGTTTCCTACTTTTTATGTTCTATGATATTTTTTGATCAGATGCGTAGTTCTCGAGATATATCAAGATATTTAAAAGTTCCGAAGCCGCACCAACATAATAGAGATACAGAAACACCGTGGCCCCTTTCTTTCAGATAGCTATGCACTATTGCGAGCTGCAAATGCCACTTCCAGCTTAGCTCTGCAGAAGGAGAACAACAAGAAGAAGAAATATCTGGAAATATGTCCGTCAGGTCCCTTACCTTGAGATAAATCTGCAAATATCTCGGAAACGAAGCGAGCTATGGCAAAATGTTAAGAGACCTTTTTTGTAGAGAATTAAGTTTCCTACTTTTTATCTTCTATGATATTTTCTGATCAGATGCGTAGTTCTCGAGATATATCAAGATATTTAAAAGTTCCGAAGCCGCACCAACATAATAGAGATACAGAAACACCGTGGCCCCTTTCTTTGAGATAACTCTGCACTATTGCGAGCTGCAAATGCCACTTCCAGCTTAGCTGTGCAGAAGAAGAACAACAAGAAGAAGAAATATCTCGAAATATGTCCGTCAGGCCCCTTCCCTTGAGATAAATCTGCAAATATCTCGGAAACGAAGAGAGCTATGGCAAAATGATAAGAGACCTTTTTTGTAGAGAATTAAGTGTCCTACTTTTTATGTTCTATGATATTTTTTGATCAGATGCGTAGTTCTCGAGATATATCAAGATATTTAAAAGTTCCGAAGCCGCACCAACATAATAGAGATACAGAAACACCGTGGCCCCTTTCTTTGAGATAACTCTGCACTATTGCGAGCTGCAAATGCCACTTCCAGCTTAGCTGTGCAGAGGAAGAACAACAAGAAGAAGAAATATCTCGAAATATGTCCGTCAGGCCAGTTCCTTTGAGCTGAATCTGCAAATATCTCGGAAACGAAGCGAGCTATTGCAAAATGTTAAGAGACCTTTTTTGTAGAGAATTGAGTTTCCTACTTTTTATGTTCTATGATATTTTTTGATCAGATGCGTAGTTCTCGAGATATATCAAGATATTTAAAAGTTAAGAAGCCGCACCAACATAATAGAGATACAGAAACACCGTGGCCCCTTTCTTTGAGATAACTCTGCACTATTGCGAGCTGCAAATGCCACTTCCAGCTTAGCTGTGCAGAAGAAGAACAACAAGAAGAAGAAATATCACGAAATATGTCCGTTAGGCCCCTTCCCTTGAGATAAATCTGCAAATATCTCGGAAACGAAGCGAGCTATGGCAAAATGTTAAGAGACCTTTTTTGTAGCGAATTAAGTTTCCTACTTTTTATGTTCTATGATATTTTTTGATCAGATGCGTAGTTCTCGAGATATATCAAGATATTTAAAAGTTCCGAAGCCGCACCAACATAATAGAGATACAGAAACACCGTGGCCCCTTTCTTCCAGATAGCTATGCACTATTGCGAGCTGCAAATGCCACTTCCAGCTTAGCTGTGCAGAAGGAGAACAACAAGAAGAAGAAATATCTGGAAATATGTCCGTCAGGTCCCTTACCTTGAGATAAATCTGCAAATATCTCGGAAACGAAGCGAGCTGTGGCAAAATGTTAAGAGACCTTTTTTGTAGAGAATTAAGTTTCCTACTTTTTATCTTCTATGATATTTTCTGATCAGATGCGTAGTTCTCGAGATATATCAAGATATTTAAAAGTTCCGAAGCCGCACCAACATAATAGAGATACGGAAACACCGTGGTCCCTTTCTTTGAGATAACTCTGCACTATTGCGAGCTGCAAATGCCACTTCCAGCTTAGCTGTGCAGAAGAAGAACAACAAGAAGAAGAAATATCTCGAAATATGTCCGTCAGGCCCCTTCCCTTGAGATAAATCTGCAAATATCTCGGAAACGAAGCGAGCTATGGCAAAATGTTAACAGACTTTTTTGTAGAGAATTAAGTTTCCTACTTTTTATGTTCTATGATATTTTTTGATCAGATGCGTAGTTCTCGAGATATATCAAGATATTTAAAAGTTCCGAAGCCGCACCAACAGAATAGAGATACAGAAACACCGTGGCCCCTTTCTTTGAGATAACTCTGCACTATTGCGACCTGCAAATGCCACTTCCAGCTCAGCTGTGCAGAAGAAGAACAACAAGAAGAAGAAATATCTCGAAATATGTCCGTCAGGCCAGTTCCTTTGAGCTGAATCTGCAAATATCTCGGAAACGAAGCGAGCTATGGCAAAATGTTAAGAGACGTTTTTTGTAGAGAATTATGTTTCCTACAATTTATGTTCTATGATATTTTTTGATCAGAAGCGTAGTTCTCGAGATATATCAAGATATTTAAAAGTTCCGAAGCCGCACCAACATAATAGGGATACAGAAACACCGTGGCCCCGTTCTTTGAGATAACTCTGCACTAGTGCGAGCCGCAAATGCCACTTCCAGCTTAGCTGTGCAGAAGAAGAACAACAAGAAGAAGAAATATCTCGAAATATGTCCGTCAGGCCCCTTCCCTTGAGATAAATATGCAAATATCTCGGAAACGAAGCGAGCTATGGCAAAATGTTAAGCGACCTTTTTTGTAGAGAATTAAGTTTCCTACTTTTTATGTTCTATGATATTTTTTGATCAGATGCGTAGTTCTCGAGATATATCAAGATATTTAAAAGTTCCGAAGCCGCACCAACATAATAGGGATACAGAAACACCGTGGCCCCTTTCTTTGAGATAACTCTGCACTAGTGCGAGCTGCAAATGCCACTTCCAGCTTAGCTGTGCAGAAGAAGAACAACAAGAAGAAGAAATATCTCGAAATATGTCCGTCAGGCCCCTTCCCTTGAGATAAATCTGCAAATATCTCGGAAACGAAGCGAGCTATGGCAAAATGTTAAGAGACCTTTTTTGTAGAGAATTAAGTTTCCTACTTTTCATGTTCTATGATATTTTTTGATCAGATGCGTAGTTCTCGAGATATATCAAGATATTTAAAAGTTCCGAAGCCGCACCAACATAATAGAGATACAGAAACACCGTGGCCCCTTTCTTTGAGATAACTCTGCACTATTGCGAGCTGTAAATGCCACTTCCAGCTTAGCTGTGCAGAAGAAGAACAACAAGAAGAAGAAATATCTCGAAATATGTCCGTCAGGCCCCTTCCCTTGAGATAAATCTGCAAATATCTCGGAAACGAAGCGAGCTATGGCAAAATGTTAAGAGACCTTTTTTGTAGAGAATTAAGTTTCCTACTTTTTATGTTCTATGATATTTTTTGATCAGATGCGTAGTTCTCGAGATATATCAAGATATTTAAAAGTTCCGAAGCCGCACCAACATAATAGGGATACAGAAACACCGTGGCCCCTTTCTTTGAGATAACTCTGCACTAGTGCGAGCCGCAAATGCCACTTCCAGCTTAGCTGTGCAGAAGAAGAACAACAAGAAGAAGAAATATCTCGAAATATGTCCGTCAGGCCCCTTCCCTTGAGATAAATCTGCAAATATCTCGGAAACGAAGCGAGCTATCGCAAAATGTTAAGAGACCTTTTTTGTAGAGAATTATGTTTCCTACAATTTATGTTCTACGATATTTTTTGATCAGAAGCGTAGTTTTCGAGATATATCGAGATATTTAAAAGTTCCGAAGCCGCACCAACATAATAGAGATACAGAAACACCGTGGCCCCTTTCTTTGAGATAACTCTGCACTAGTGCGAGCTGCAAATGCCACTTCCAGCTTAGCTGTGCAGAAGAAGAACAACAAGAAGAAGAAATATCTCGAAATATGTCCGTCAGGCCCCTTCCCTTGAGATAAATCTGCAAATATCTCGGAAACGAAGCGAGCTATGGCAAAATGTTAAGAGACCTTTTTTGTAGAGAATTAAGTTTCCTACTTTTTATGTTCTATGATATTTTTTGATCAGATGCGTAGTTCTCGAGATATATCAAGATATTTAAAAGTTCCGAAGCCGCACCAACATAATAGAGATACAGAAACACCGTGGTCCCTTTCTTTGAGATAACTCTGCACTAGTGCGAGCCGCAAATGCCACTTCCAGCTTAGCTGTGCAGAAGAAGAACAACAAGAAGAAGAAATATCTCGAAATATGTCCGTCAGGCCCCTTCCCTTGAGATAAATCTGCAAATATCTCGGAAACGAAGCGAGCTATGGCAAAATGTTAAGAGACCTTTTTTGTAGAGAATTAAGTTTCCTACTTTTTATGTTCTATGATATTTTTTGATCAGATGCGTAGTTCTCGAGATATATCAAGATATTTAAAAGTTCCGAAGCCGCACCAACATAATAGGGATACAGAAACACCGTGGCCCCTTTCTTTGAGATAACTCTGCACTAGTGCGAGCCGCAAATGCCACTTCCAGCTTAGCTGTGCAGAAGAAGAACAACAAGAAGAAGATATATCTCGAAATATGTCCGTCAGGCCCCTTCCCTTGAGATAAATCTGCAAATATCTCGGAAACGAAGCGAGCTATCGCAAAATGTTAAGAGACCTTTTTTGTAGAGAATTATGTTTCCTACAATTTATGTTCTACGATATTTTTTGATCAGAAGCGTAGTTTTCGAGATATATCGAGATATTTAAAAGTTCCGAAGCCGCACCAACATAATAGAGATACAGAAACACCGTGGCCCCTTTCTTTGAGATAACTCTGCACTAGTGCGAGCTGCAAATGCCACTTCCAGCTTAGCTGTGCAGAAGAAGAACAACAAGAAGAAGAAATATCTCGAAATATGTCCGTCAGGCCCCTTCCCTTGAGATAAATCTGCAAATATCTCGGAAACGAAGCGAGCTATGGCAAAATGTTAAGAGACCTTTTTTGTAGAGAATTAAGTTTCCTACTTTTCATGTTCTATGATATTTTTTGATCAGATGCGTAGTTCTCGAGATATATCAAGATATTTAAAAGTTCCGAAGCCGCACCAACATAATAGAGATACGGAAACACCGTGGCCCCTTTCTTTGAGATAACTCTGCACTATTGCGAGCTGTAAATGCCACTTCCAGCTTAGCTGTGCAGAAGAAGAACAACAAGAAGAAGAAATATCTCGAAATATGTCCGTCAGGCCCCTTCCCTTGAGATAAATCTGCAAATATCTCGGAAACGAAGCGAGCTATGGCAAAATGTTAAGAGACCTTTTTTGTAGAGAATTAAGTTTGCTACTTTTTATGTTCTATGATATTTTTTGATCAGATGCGTAGTTCTCGAGATATATCAAGATATTTAAAAGTTCCGAAGCCGCACCAACATAATAGGGATACAGAAACACCGTGGCCCCTTTCTTTGAGATAACTCTGCACTAGTGCGAGCCGCAAATGCCACTTCCAGCTTAGCTGTGCAGAAGAAGAACAACAAGAAGAAGAAATATCTCGAAATATGTCCGTCAGGCCCCTTCCCTTGAGATAAATCTGCAAATATCTCGGAAACGAAGCGAGCTGTCGCAAAATGTTAAGAGACCTTTTTTGTAGAGAATTATGTTTCCTACAATTTATGTTCTACGATATTTTTTGATCAGAAGCGTAGTTTTCGAGATATATCGAGATATTTAAAAGTTCCGAAGCCGCACCAACATAATAGAGATACAGAAACACCGTGGCCCCTTTCTTTGAGATAACTCTGCACTAGTGCGAGCTGCAAATGCCACTTCCAGCTTAGCTGTGCAGAAGAAGAACAACAAGAAGAAGAAATATCTCGAAATATGTCCGTCAGGCCCCTTCCCTTGAGATAAATCTGCAAATATCTCGGAAACGAAGCGAGCTATGGCAAAATGTTAAGAGACCTTTTTTGTAGAGAATTAAGTTTCCTACTTTTTATGTTCTATGATATTTTTTGATCAGATGCGTAGTTGTCGAGATATATCAAGATATTTAAAAGTTCCGAAGCCGCACCAACATAATAGGGATACAGAAACACCGTGGCCCCTTTCTTTGAGATAACTCTGCACTAGTGCGAGCCGCAAATGCCACTTCCAGCTTAGCTGTGCAGAAGAAGAACAACAAGAAGAAGAAATATCTCGAAATATGTCCGTCAGGCCCCTTCCCTTGAGATAAATCTGCAAATATCTCGGAAACGAAGCGAGCTATCGCAAAATGTTAAGAGACCTTTTTTGTAGAGAATTATGTTTCCTACAATTTATGTTCTACGATATTTTTTGATCAGAAGCGTAGTTTTCGAGATATATCGAGATATTTAAAAGTTCCGAAGCCGCACCAAAATAATAGAGATACAGAAACACCGTGGCCCCTTTCTTTGAGATAACTCTGCACTAGTGCGAGCCGCAAATGCCACTTCCAGCTTAGCTGTGCAGAAGAAGAACAACAAGAAGAAGAAATATCTCGAAATATGTCCGTCAGGCCCCTTCCCTTGAGATAAATCTGCAAATATCTCGGAAACGAAGCGAGCTATCGCAAAATGTTAAGAAACCTTTTTTGTAGAGAATTATGTTTCCTACAATTTATGTTCTACGATATTTTTTGATCAGAAGCGTAGTTTTCGAGATATATCGAGATATTTAAAAGTTCCGAAGCCGCACCAACATAATAGAGATACAGAAACACCGTGGCCCCTTTCTTTGAGATAACTCTGCACTAGTGCGAGCTGCAAATGCCACTTCCAGCTTAGCTGTGCAGAAGAAGAACAACAAGAAGAAGAAATATCTCGAAATATGTCCGTCAGGCCCCTTCCCTTGAGATAAATCTGCAAATATCTCGGAAACGAAGCGAGCTATGGCAAAATGTTAAGAGACCTTTTTTGTAGAGAATTAAGTTTCCTACTTTTTATGTTCTATGATATTTTTTGATCAGATGCGTAGTTCTCGAGATATATCAAGATATTTAAAAGTTCCGAAGCCGCACCAACATAATAGGGATACAGAAACACCGTGGCCCCTTTCTTTGAGATAACTCTGCACTAGTGCGAGCCGCAAATGCCACTTCCAGCTTAGCTGTGCAGAAGAAGAACAACAAGAAGAAGAAATATCTCGAAATATGTCCGTCAGGCCCCTTCCCTTGAGATAAATCTGCAAATATCTCGGAAACGAAGCGAGCTATCGCAAAATGTTAAGAGACCTTTTTTGTAGAGAATTATGTTTCCTACAATTTATGTTCTACGATATTTTTTGATCAGAAGCGTAGTTTTCGAGATATATCGAGATATTTAAAAGTTCCGAAGCCGCACCAAAATAATAGAGATACAGAAACACCGTGGCCCCTTTCTTTGAGATAACTCTGCACTAGTGCGAGCTGCAAATGCCACTTCCAGCTTAGCTGTGCAGAAGAAGAACAACAAGAAGAAGAAATATCTCGAAATATGTCCGTCAGGCCCCTTCCCTTGAGATAAATCTGCAAATATCTCGGAAACGAAGCGAGCTATGGCAAAATGTTAAGAGACCTTTTTTGTAGAGAATTAAGTTTCCTACTTTTCATGTTGTATGATATTTTTTGATCAGATGCGTAGTTCTCGAGATATATCAAGATATTTAAAAGTTCCGAAGCCGCACCAACATAATAGAGATACAGAAACACCGTGGCCCCTTTCTTTGAGATAACTCTGCACTATTGCGAGCTGTAAATGCCACTTCCAGCTTAGCTGTGCAGAAGAAGAACAACAAGAAGAAGAAGTATCTCGAAATATGTCCGTCAGGCCCCTTCCCTTGAGATAAATCTGCAAATATCTCGGAAACGAAGCGAGCTATGGCAAAATGTTAAGAGACCTTTTTTGTAGAGAATTAAGTTTCCTACTTTTTATGTTCTATGATATTTTTTGATCAGATGCGTAGTTCTCGAGATATATCAAGATATTTAAAAGTTCCGAAGCCGCACCAACATAATAGGGATACAGAAACACCGTGGCCCCTTTCTTTGAGATAACTCTGCACTAGTGCGAGCCGCAAATGCCACTTCCAGCTTAGCTGTGCAGAAGAAGAACAACAAGAAGAAGAAATATCTCGAAATATGTCCGTCAGGCCCCTTCCCTTGAGATAAATCTGCAAATATCTCGGAAACGAAGCGAGCTATCGCAAAATGTTAAGAGACCTTTTTTGTAGAGAATTATGTTTCCTACAATTTGTGTTCTACGATATTTTTTGATCAGAAGCGTAGTTTTCGAGATATATCGAGATATTTAAAAGTTCCGAAGCCGCACCAACATAATAGAGATACAGAAACACCGTGGCCCCTTTCTTTGAGATAACTCTGCACTAGTGCGAGCTGCAAATGCCACTTCCAGCTTAGCTGTCCAGAAGAAGAACAACAAGAAGAAGAAATATCTCGAAATATGTCCGTCAGGCCCCTTCCCTTGAGATAAATCTGCAAATATCTCGGAAACGAAGCGAGCTATGGCAAAATGTTAAGATACCCTTTTTGTAGAGAATTAAGTTTCCTACTTTTTATGTTCTATGATATTTTTTGATCAGATGCGTAGTTCTCGAGATATATCAAGATATTTAAAAGTTCCGAAGCCGCACCAACATAATAGAGATACAGAAACACCGTGGCCCCTTTCTTTGAGATAACTCTGCACTATTGCGAGCTGCAAATGCCACTTCCAGCTTAGCTGTGCAGAGGAAGAACAACAAGAAGAAGAAATATCTCGAAATATGTCCGTCAGGCCAGTTCCTTTGAGCTGAATCTGCAAATATCTCGGAAACGAAGCGAGCTATGGCAAAATGTTAAGAGACGTTTTTTGTAGAGAATTATGTTTCCTACAATTTATGTTCTATGATATTTTTTGATCAGAAGCGTAGTTTTCGAGATATATCGAGATATTTAAAAGTTCCGAAGCCGCACCAACATAATAGGGATACAGAAACACCGTGGCCCCTTTCTTTGAGATAACTCTGCACTAGTGCGAGCCGCAAATGCCACTTCCAGCTTAGCTGTGCAGAAGAAGAACAACAAGAAGAAGAAATATCTCGAAATATGTCCGTCAGGCCCCTTCCCTTGAGATAAATCTGCAAATATCTCGGAAACGAAGCGAGCTATGGCAAAATGTTAAGAGACCTTTTTTGTAGAGAATTAAGTTTCCTACTTTTTATGTTCTATGATATTTTTTGATCAGATGCGTAGTTCTCGAGATATATCAAGATATTTAAAAGTTCCGAAGCCGCACCAACATAATAGGGATACAGAAACACCGTGGCCCCTTTCTTTGAGATAACTCTGCACTAGTGCGAGCCGCAAATGCCACTTCCAGCTTAGCTGTGCAGAAGAAGAACAACAAGAAGAAGAAATATCTCGAAATATGTCCGTCAGGCCCCTTCCCTTGAGATAAATCTGCAAATATCTCGGAAACGAAGCGAGCTATCGCAAAATGTTAAGAGACCTTTTTTGTAGAGAATTATGTTTCCTACAATTTATGTTCTACGATATTTTTTGATCAGAAGCGTAGTTTTCGAGATATATCGAGATATTTAAAAGTTCCGAAGCCGCACCAACATAATAGAGATACAGAAACACCGTGGCCCCTTTCTTTGAGATAACTCTGCACTAGTGCGAGCTGCAAATGCCACTTCCAGCTTAGCTGTGCAGAAGAAGAACAACAAGAAGAAGAAATATCTCGAAATATGTCCGTTAGGCCCCTTCCCTTGAGATAAATCTGCAAATATCTCGGAAACGAAGCGAGCTATGGCAAAATGTTAAGAGACCTTTTTTGTAGAGAATTAAGTTTCCTACTTTTCATGTTGTATGATATTTTTTGATCAGATGCGTAGTTCTCGAGATATATCAAGATATTTAAATTTCCGAAGCCGCACCAACATAATAGAGATACAGAAACACCGTGGCCCCTTTCTTTGAGATAACTCTGCACTATTGCGAGCTGTAAATGCCACTTCCAGCTTAGCTGTGCAGAAGAAGAACAACAAGAAGAAGAAATATCTCGAAATATGTCCGTCAGGCCCCTTCCCTTGAGATAAATCTGCAAATAACTCGGAAACGAAGCGAGCTATGGCAAAATGTTAAGAGACCTTTTTTGTAGAGAATTAAGTTTCCTACTTTTTATGTTCTATGATATTTTTTGATCAGATGCGTAGTTCTCGAGATATATCAAGATATTTAAAAGTTCCGAAGCCGCACCAACATAATAGGGATACAGAAACACCGTGGCCCCTTTCTTTGAGATAACTCTGCACTAGTGCGAGCCGCAAATGCCACTTCCAGCTTAGCTGTGCAGAAGAAGAACAACAAGAAGAAGAAATATCTCGAAATATGTCCGTCAGGCCAGTTCCTTTGAGCTGAATCTGCAAATATCTCGGAAACGAAGCGAGCTATGGCAAAATGTTAAGAGACGTTTTTTGTAGAGAATTATGTTTCCTACAATTTATGTTCTATGATATTTTTTGATCAGAAGCGTAGTTTTCGAGATATATCGAGATATTTAAAAGTTCCGAAGCCGCACCAACATAATAGGGATACAGAAACACCGTGGCCCCTTTCTTTGAGATAACTCTGCACTAGTGCGAGCCGCAAATGCCACTTCCAGCTTAGCTGTGCAGAAGAAGAACAACAAGAAGAAGAAATATCTCGAAATATGTCCGTCAGGCCACTTCCCTTGAGATAAATCTGCAAATATCTCGGAAACGAAGCGAGCTATGGCAAAATGTTAAGAGACGTTTTTTGTAGAGAATTATGTTTCCTACAATTTATGTTCTATGATATTTTTTGATCAGAAGCGTAGTGTTCGAGATATATCGAGATATTTAAAAGTTCCGAAGCCGCACCAACATAATAGAGATACAGAAACACCGTGGCCCCTTTCTTTGAGATAACTCTGCACTAGTGCGAGCTGCAAATGCCACTTCCAGCTTAGCTGTGCAGAAGAAGAACAACAAGAAGAAGAAATATCTCGAAATATGTCCGTCAGGCCCCTTCCCTTGAGATAAATCTGCAAATATCTCGGAAACGAAGCGAGCTATGGCAAAATGTTAAGAGACCTTTTTTGTAGAGAATTAAGTTTCCTACTTTTTATGTTCTATGATATTTTTTGATCAGATGCGTAGTTTTCGAGATATATCGAGATATTTAAAAGTTCCGAAGCCGCACCAACATAATAGAGATACAGAAACACCGTGGCCCCTTTCTTTGAGATAACTCTGCACTAGTGCGAGCCGCAAATGCCACTTCCAGCTTAGCTGTGCAGAAGAAGAACAACAAGAAGAAGAAATATCTCGAAATATGTCCGTCAGGCCCCTTCCCTTGAGATATATATGCAAATATCTCGGAAACGAAGCGAGCTATGGCAAAATGTTAAGAGACCTTTTTTGTAGAGAATTAAGTTTCCTACTTTTTATGTTCTATGGTATTTTTTGATCAGATGCGTAGTTCTCGAGATATATCAAGATATTTAAAAGTTCCGAAGCCGCACCAACATAATAGAGATACAGAAACACCGTGGCCCCTTTCTTTGAGATAACTCTGCACTATTGCGAGCTGCAAATGCCACTTCCAGCTTAGCTGTGCAGAGGAAGAACAACAAGAAGAAGAAATATCTCGAAATATGTCCGTCAGGCCAGTTCCTTTGAGCTAAATCTGCAAATATCTCGGAAACGAAGCGAGCTATGGCAAAATGTTAAGAGACGTTTTTTGTAGAGAATTATGTTTCCTACAATTTATGTTCTATGATATTTTTTGATCAGAAGCGTAGTTTTCGAGATATATCGAGATATTTAAAAGTTCCGAAGCCCCACCAACATAATAGGGATACAGAAACACCGTGGCCCCTTTCTTTGAGATAACTCTGCACTAGTGCGAGCCGCAAATGCCACTTCCAGCTTAGCTGTGCAGAAGAAGAACAACAAGAAGAAGAAATATCTCGAAATATGTCCGTCAGGCCCCTTCCCTTGAGATAAATCTGCAAATATCTCGGAAACGAAACGAGCTATGGCAAAATGTTAAGAGACCTTTTTTGTAGAGAATTAAGTTTCCTACTTTTTATGTTCTATGATATTTTTTGATCAGAAGCGTAGTTTTCGAGATATATCGAGATATTTAAAAGTTCCGAAGCCGCACCAACATAATAGAGATACAGAAACACCGTGGCCCCTTTCTTTGAGATAACTCTGCACTATTGCGAGCTGGAAATGCCACTTCCAGCTTAGCTGTGCAGAAGAAGAACAACAAGAAGAAGAAATATCTCGAAATATGTCCGTCAGGCCACTTCCCTTGAGATAAATCTGCAAATATCTCGGAAACGAAGCGAGCTATGGCGAAATGTTAAGAGACCTTTTTTGTAGAGAATTAAGTTTCCTACTTTTTATCTTCTATGATATTTTTTGATCAGATGCGTAGTTCTCGAGATATATCAAGATATTTAAAAGTTCCGAAGCTGCACCAACATAATAGAGGTACAGAAACACCGTGGCCTCTTTCTTTGAGATAACTCTGCACTATTGCGAGCTGCAAATGCCGCTTCGAGCTTAGCTGTGCAGAAGAAGAACAACAAGAAGAAGAAATATCTCGAAATATGTCCGTCAGACCCCTTCCCTTGAGATGAATCTGCAAATATCTCGGAAACGAAGCGAGCTATGGCAAAATGTTAAGAGACCTTTTTTGTAGAGAATAATGTTTCCTACAATTTATGTTCTATGATATTTTTTGATCAGAAGCGTAGTTTTCGAGATATATCGAGATATTTAAAAGTTCCGAAGCCGCACCAACATAATAGAGATACAGAAACACCGTGGCCCCTTTCTTTGAGATAACTCTGCACTATTGCGACCTGCAAATGCCACTTCCAGCTCAGCTGTGCAGAAGAAGAACAACAAGAAGAAGAAATATCTCGAAATACGTCCGTCAGGCCCCTTCCCTTGAGATAAATCTGCAAATATCTCGGAAACGAAGCGAGCTATGGCAAAATGTTAAGAGACCTTTTTTGTAGAGAATTAAGTTTCCTACTTTTTATGTTCTATGATATTTTTTGATCAGAAGCGTAGTTTTCGAGATATATCGAGATATTTAAAAGTTCCGAAGCCGCACCAACATAATAGAGATACAGAAACACCGTGGCCCCTTTCTTTGAGATAACTCTGCACTAGTGCGAGCCGCAAATGCCACTTCCAGCTTAGCTGTGCAGAAGAAGAACAACAAGAAGAAGAAATATCTCGAAATATGTCCGTCAGGCCCCTTCCCTTGAGATAAATATGCAAATATCTCGGAAACGAAGCGAGCTATGGCAAAATGTTGAGAGACCTTTTTTGTAGAGAATTAAGTTTCCTACTTTTTATGTTCTATGACATTTTTTGATCAGATGCGTAGTTGTCGAGATATATCAAGATATTTAAAAGTTCCGAAGCCGCACCAACATAATAGAGATACAGAAACACCGTGGCCCCTTTCTTTAAGATAACTCTGCACTATTGCGAGCTGCAAATGCCACTTCCAGCTTAGCTGTGCAGAAGAAGAACAACAAGAAGAAGAAATATCTCGAAATATGTCCGTCAGGCCCCTTCCCTTGAGATATATATGCAAATATCTCGGAAACGAAGCGAGCTATGGCAAAATGTTAAGAGACCTTTTTTGTAGAGAATTAAGTTTCCTACTTTTTATGTTCTATGATATTTTTTGATCAGATGCGTAGTTCTCGAGATATATCAAGATATTTAAAAGTTCCGAAGCCGCACCAACATAATAGAGATACAGAAACACCGTGGCCCCTTTCTTTGAGATAACTCTGCACTATTGCGAGCTGCAAATGCCACTTCCAGCTTAGCTGTGCAGAGGAAGAACAAGAAGAAGAAGAAATATCTCGAAATATGTCCGTCAGGCCAGTTCCTTTGAGCTAAATCTGCAAATATCTCGGAAACGAAGCGAGCTATGGCAAAATGTTAAGAGACGTTTTTTGTAGAGAATTATGTTTCCTACAATTTATGTTCTATGATATTTTTTGATCAGAAGCGTAGTTTTCGAGATATATCGAGATATTTAAAAGTTCCGAAGCCCCACCAACATAATAGGGATACAGAAACACCGTGGCCCCTTTCTTTGAGATAACTCTGCACTAGTGCGAGCCGCAAATGCCACTTCCAGCTTAGCTGTGCAGAAGAAGAACAACAAGAAGAAGAAATATCTCGAAATATGTCCGTCAGGCCCCTTCCCTTGAGATAAATCTGCAAATATCTCGGAAACGAAACGAGCTATGGCAAAATGTTAAGAGACCTTTTTTGTAGAGAATTAAGTTTCCTACTTTTTATGTTCTATGATATTTTTTGATCAGAAGCGTAGTTTTCGAGATATATCGAGATATTTAAAAGTTCCGAAGCCGCACCAACATAATAGAGATACAGAAACACCGTGGCCCCTTTCTTTGAGATAACTCTGCACTATTGCGAGCTGGAAATGCCACTTCCAGCTTAGCTGTGCAGAAGAAGAACAACAAGAAGAAGAAATATCTCGAAATATGTCCGTCAGGCCACTTCCCTTGAGATAAATCTGCAAATATCTCGGAAACGAAGCGAGCTATGGCGAAATGTTAAGAGACCTTTTTTGTAGAGAATTAAGTTTCCTACTTTTTATCTTCTATGATATTTTTTGATCAGATGCGTAGTTCTCGAGATATATCAAGATATTTAAAAGTTCCGAAGCTGCACCAACATAATAGAGGTACAGAAACACCGTGGCCTCTTTCTTTGAGATAACTCTGCACTATTGCGAGCTGCAAATGCCGCTTCGAGCTTAGCTGTGCAGAAGAAGAACAACAAGAAGAAGAAATATCTCGAAATATGTCCGTCAGACCCCTTCCCTTGAGATGAATCTGCAAATATCTCGGAAACGAAGCGAGCTATGGCAAAATGTTAAGAGACCTTTTTTGTAGAGAATAATGTTTCCTACAATTTATGTTCTATGATATTTTTTGATCAGAAGCGTAGTTTTCGAGATATATCGAGATATTTAAAAGTTCCGAAGCCGCACCAACATAATAGAGATACAGAAACACCGTGGCCCCTTTCTTTGAGATAACTCTGCACTATTGCGACCTGCAAATGCCACTTCCAGCTCAGCTGTGCAGAAGAAGAACAACAAGAAGAAGAAATATCTCGAAATACGTCCGTCAGGCCCCTTCCCTTGAGATAAATCTGCAAATATCTCGGAAACGAAGCGAGCTATGGCAAAATGTTAAGAGACCTTTTTTGTAGAGAATTAAGTTTCCTACTTTTTATGTTCTATGATATTTTTTGATCAGAAGCGTAGTTTTCGAGATATATCGAGATATTTAAAAGTTCCGAAGCCGCACCAACATAATAGAGATACAGAAACACCGTGGCCCCTTTCTTTGAGATAACTCTGCACTAGTGCGAGCCGCAAATGCCACTTCCAGCTTAGCTGTGCAGAAGAAGAACAACAAGAAGAAGAAATATCTCGAAATATGTCCGTCAGGCCCCTTCCCTTGAGATAAATATGCAAATATCTCGGAAACGAAGCGAGCTATGGCAACATGTTGAGAGACCTTTTTTGTAGAGAATTAAGTTTCCTACTTTTTATGTTCTATGACATTTTTTGATCAGATGCGTAGTTGTCGAGATATATCAAGATATTTAAAAGTTCCGAAGCCGCACCAACATAATAGAGATACAGAAACACCGTGGCCCCTTTCTTTAAGATAACTCTGCACTATTGCGAGCTGCAAATGCCACTTCCAGCTTAGCTGTGCAGAAGAAGAACAACAA
Source organism: Osmia lignaria lignaria (assembly GCF_051020975.1). Taxonomy (NCBI): domain Eukaryota; kingdom Metazoa; phylum Arthropoda; class Insecta; order Hymenoptera; family Megachilidae; genus Osmia; species Osmia lignaria. The sequence goes on along the minus strand of NW_027478170.1, from coordinate 4,693,807 downwards.
GAAGAAGAAATATCTCGAAATATGTCCGTCAGGCCCCTTCCCTTGAGATAAATCTGCAAATATCTCGGAAACGAAGCGAGCTATGGCAAAATGTTAAGAGACCTTTTTTGTAGAGAATTAAGTTTCCTACTTTTTATGTTCTATGATATTTTTTGATCAGATGCGTAGTTCTCGAGATATATCAAGATATTTAAAAGTTCCGAAGCCGCACCAACATAATAGAGATACAGAAACACCGTGGCCCCTTTCTTTGAGATAACTCTGCACTATTGCGAGCTGCAAATGCCACTTCCAGCTTAGCTGTGCAGAGGAAGAACAACAAGAAGAAGAAATATCTCGAAATATGTCCGTCAGGCCAGTTCCTTTGAGATGAATCTGCATATATCTCGGAAACGAAGCGAGCTATGGCAAAATGTTAAGAGACGTTTTTTGTAGAGAATTATGTTTCCTACGATTTATGTTCTATGATATTTTTTGATCAGAAGCGTAGTTTTCGAGATATATCGAGATGTTTAATAGTTCCGAAGCCGCACCAACATAATAGGGATACAGAAACACCGTGGCCCCTTTCTTTGAGATAACTCTGCACTAGTGCGAGCCGCAAATGCCACTTCCAGCTTAGCTGTGCAGAAGAAGAACAACAAGAAGAAGAAATATCTCGAAATATGTCCGTCAGGCCACTTCCCTTGAGATAAATCTGCAAATATCTCGGAAACGAAGCGAGCTATGGCAAAATATTAAGAGACGTTTTTTGTAGAGAATTATGTTTCCTACAATTTATGTTCTATGATATTTTTTGATCAGAAGCGTAGTTTTCGAGATATATCGAGATATTTAAAAGTTCCGAAGCCGCACCAACATAATAGAGATACAGAAACACCATGGCCCCTTTCTTTGAGATAACTCTGCACTAGTGCGAGCCGCAAATGCCACTTCCAGCTTAGCTGTGCAGAAGAAGAGCAACAAGAAGAAGAAATATCTCGAAATATGTCCGACAGGCCCCTTCCCTTGAGATAAATCTGCAAATATCTCGGAAACGATGCGAGCTATGGCGAAATGTTAAGAGACGTTTTTTGTAGAGAATTAAGTTTCCTACTTTTTATCTTCTATGATATTTTTTGATCAGATGCGTAGTTCTCGAGATAGATCAAGATACTTAAAAGTTCCGAAGCCGCACCAACATAATAGAGATACAGAAACACCGTGGCCCCTTTCTTTGAGATAACTCTGCACTATTGCGAGCTGGAAATGCCACTTCCAGCTTAGCTGTGCAGAAGAAGAACAACAAGAAGAAGAAATATCTCGAAATATGTCCGTTAGGCCCCTTCCCTTGAGATAAATCTGCAAATATCTCGGAAACGAAGCGAGCTATGGCAAAATGTTAAGAGACCTTTTTTGTAGAGAATTAAGTTTCCTACTTTTTATGTTCTATGATATTTTTTGATCAGAAGCGTAGTTTTCGAGATATATCGAGATATTTAAAAGTTCCGAAGCCGCACCAACATAATAGAGATACAGAAACACCGTGGCCCCTTTCTTTGAGATAACTCTGCACTAGTGCGAGCCGCAAACGCCACTTCCAGCTTAGCTGTGCAGAAGAAGAACAACAAGAAGAAGAAATATCTCGAAATATGTCCGTCAGGCCCCTTCCCTTGAGATAAATATGCAAATATCTCGGAAACGAAGCGAGCTATGGCAAAATGTTAAGAGACCTTTTTTGTAGAGAATTAAGTTTCCTACTTTTTATGTTCTATGACATTTTTTGATCAGATGCGTAGTTCTCGAGATATATCAAGATATTTAAAAGTTCCGAAGCCGCACAAACATAATAGAGATACAGAAACACCGTGGCCCCTTTCTTTAAGATAACTCTGCACTATTGCGAGCTGCAAATGCCACTTCCAGCTTAGCTGTGCAGAGGAGGAACAACAAGAAGAAGAAATATCTCGAAATATGTCCGTCAGGCCAGTTCCTTTGAGCTGAATCTGCAAATATCTCGGAAACGAAGCGAGCTATGGCAAAATGTTAAGAGACCTTTTTTGTAGAGAATTAAGTTTCCTACTTTTTATGTTCTATGATATTTTTTGATCAGAAGCGTAGTTTTCGAGATATATCGAGATATTTAAAAGTTCCGAAGCCCCACCAACATAATAGGGATACAGAAACACCGTGGCCCCTTTCTTTGAGATAACTCTGCACTAGTGCGAGCCGCAAATGCCACTTCCAGCTTAGCTGTGCAGAAGAAGAACAACAAGAAGAAGAAATATCTCGAAATATGTCCGTCAGGCCCCTTCCCTTGTGATAAATCTGCAAATATCTCGGAAACGAAGCGAGCTATGGCAAAATGTTAAGAGACCTTTTTTGTACAGAATTATGTTTCCTACAATTTATGTTCTATGATATTTTTTGATCAGATGCGTAGTTCTCGAGATATATCAAGATATTTAAAAGTTCCGAAGCCACACCAACATAATAGAGATACAGAAACACCGTGGCCCCTTTCTTTGAGATAACTCTGCACTATTGCGAGCTGTAAATGCCACTTCCAGCTTAGCTGTGCAGAAGAAGAACAACAAGAAGAAGAAATATCTCGAAATATGTCCGTCAGGCCCCTTCCCTTGAGATAAATCTGCAAATATCTCGGAAACGAAACGAGCTATGGCAAAATGTTAAGAGACCTTTTTTGTAGAGAATTATGTTTCCTACAATTTATGTTCTATGATATTTTTTGATCAGATGCGTAGTTCTCGAGATATATCAAGATATTTAAAAGCTCCGAAGCCACACCAACATAATAGAGATACAGAAACACCGTGGCCCCTTTCTTTGAGATAACTCTGCACTATTGCGAGCTGTAAATGCCACTTCCAGCTTAGCTGTGCAGAAGAAGAACAACAAGAAGAAGAAATATCTCGAAATATGTCCGTCAGGCCCCTTCCCTTGAGATAAATCTGCAAATATCTCGGAAACGAAGCGAGCTATGGCAAAATGTTAAGAGACCTTTTTTGTAGAGAATTAAGTTTCCTACTTTTTATGTTCTATGATATTTTTTGATCAGATGCGTAGTTCTCGAGATATATCAAGATATTTAAAAGTTCCGAAACCGCACCAACATAATAGAGATACAGAAACACCGTGGCCCCTTTCTTTGAGATAACTCTGCACTATTGCGAGCTGGAAATGCCACTTCCAGTTTAGCTGTGCAGAAGAAGAACAACAAGAAGAAGAAATATCTCGAAATATGTCCGTCAGGCCCCTTCCCTTGAGATATATATGCAAATATCTCGGAAACGAAGCGAGCTATGGCAAAATGTTAAGAGACCTTTTTTGTAGAGAATTAAGTTTCCTACTTTTTATGTTCTATGACATTTTTTGATCAGATGCGTAGTTCTCGAGATATATCAAGATATTTAAAAGTTCCGATCCCGCACCAACATAATAGAGATACAGAAACACCGTGGCCCCTTTCTTTAAGATAACTCTGCACTATTGCGAGCTGCAAATGCCACTTCCAGCTTAGCTGTGCAGAGGAAGAACAACAAGAAGAAGAAATATCTCGAAATATGTCCGTCAGGCCAGTTCCTTTGAGCTGAATCTGTAAATATCTCGGAAACGAAGCGAGCTATGGCAAAATGTTAAGAGACCTTTTTTATAGAGAATTAAGTTTCCTACTTTTCATGTTCTATGATATTTTTTGATCAGATGCGTAGCTCTCGAGATATATCAAGATATTTAAAAGTTCCGAAGCCGCACCAACATAATAGAGATACAGAAACACCGTGTCCCCTTTCTTTGAGATAACTCTGCACTATTGCGAGCTGCAAATGCCACTTCCAGCTTAGCTGTGCAGAGGAAGAACAACAAGAAGAAGAAATATCTCGAAATATGTCCGTCAGGCCAGTTCCTTTGAGCTGAATCTGCAAATATCTCGGAAACGAAGCGAGCTATGGCAAAATGTTAAGAGACGTTTTTTGTAGAGAATTATGTTTCCTACAATTTATGTTCTATGATATTTTTTGATCAGACGCGTAGTTCTCGAGATATATCAAGATATGTAAAAGTTCCGAAGCCGCACCAACATAATAGAGATACAGAAACACCGTGGCCTCTTTCTTTGAGATAACTCTGCACTATTGCGAGCTGCAAATGCCGCTTCGAGCTTAGCTGTGCAGAAGAAGAACAACAAGAAGAAGAAATATCTCGAAATATGTCCGTCAGACCCCTTCCCTTGAGATGAATCTGCAAATATCTCGGAAACGAAGCGAGCTATGGCAAAATGTTAAGAGACCTTTTTTGTAGAGAATTATGTTTCCTACAATTTATGTTCTATGATATTTTTTGATCAGATGCGTAGTTCTCGAGATATATCAAGATATTTAAAAGTTCCGAAGCCACACCAACATAATAGAGATACAGAAACACCGTGGCCCCTTTCTTTGAGATACCTCTGCACTATTGCGAGCTGTAAATGCCACTTCCAGCTTAGCTGTGCAGAAGAAGAACAACAAGAAGAAGAAATATCTCGAAATATGTCCGTCAGGCCCCTTCCCTTGAGATGAATCTGCAAATATCTCGGAAACGAAGCGAGCTATGGCAAAATGTTAAGAGACCTTTCTTGTAGAGAATAATGTTTCCTACAATTTACGTTCTATGATATTTTTTGATCAGAAGCGTAGTTTTAGAGATATATCGAGATATTTAAAAGTTCCGAAGCCGCACCAACATAATAGAGATACAGAAACACCATGGCCCCTTTCTTTGAGATAACTCTGCACTAGTGCGAGCCGCAAATGCCACTTCCAGCTTAGCTGTGCAGAAGAAGAGCAACAAGAAGAAGAAATATCTCGAAATATGTCCGACAGGCCCCTTCCCTTGAGATAAATCTGCAAATATCTCGGAAACGATGCGAGCTATGGCGAAATGTTAAGAGACGTTTTTTGTAGAGAATTAAGTTTCCTACTTTTTATCTTCTATGATATTTTTTGATCAGATGCGTAGTTCTCGAGATAGATCAAGATACTTAAAAGTTCCGAAGCCGCACCAACATAATAGAGATACAGAAACACCGTGGCCCCTTTCTTTGAGATAACTCTGCACTATTGCGAGCTGGAAATGCCACTTCCAGCTTAGCTGTGCAGAAGAAGAACAACAAGAAGAAGAAATATCTCGAAATATGTCCGTTAGGCCCCTTCCCTTGAGATAAATCTGCAAATATCTCGGAAACGAAGCGAGCTATGGCAAAATGTTAAGAGACCTTTTTTGTAGAGAATTAAGTTTCCTACTTTTTATGTTCTATGATATTTTTTGATCAGAAGCGTAGTTTTCGAGATATATCGAGATATTTAAAAGTTCCGAAGCCGCACCAACATAATAGAGATACAGAAACACCGTGGCCCCTTTCTTTGAGATAACTCTGCACTAGTGCGAGCCGCAAACGCCACTTCCAGCTTAGCTGTGCAGAAGAAGAACAACAAGAAGAAGAAATATCTCGAAATATGTCCGTCAGGCCCCTTCCCTTGAGATAAATATGCAAATATCTCGGAAACGAAGCGAGCTATGGCAAAATGTTAAGAGACCTTTTTTGTAGAGAATTAAGTTTCCTACTTTTTATGTTCTATGACATTTTTTGATCAGATGCGTAGTTCTCGAGATATATCAAGATATTTAAAAGTTCCGAAGCCGCACAAACATAATAGAGATACAGAAACACCGTGGCCCCTTTCTTTAAGATAACTCTGCACTATTGCGAGCTGCAAATGCCACTTCCAGCTTAGCTGTGCAGAGGAGGAACAACAAGAAGAAGAAATATCTCGAAATATGTCCGTCAGGCCAGTTCCTTTGAGCTGAATCTGCAAATATCTCGGAAACGAAGCGAGCTATGGCAAAATGTTAAGAGACCTTTTTTGTAGAGAATTAAGTTTCCTACTTTTTATGTTCTATGATATTTTTTGATCAGAAGCGTAGTTTTCGAGATATATCGAGATATTTAAAAGTTCCGAAGCCCCACCAACATAATAGGGATACAGAAACACCGTGGCCCCTTTCTTTGAGATAACTCTGCACTAGTGCGAGCCGCAAATGCCACTTCCAGCTTAGCTGTGCAGAAGAAGAACAACAAGAAGAAGAAATATCTCGAAATATGTCCGTCAGGCCCCTTCCCTTGTGATAAATCTGCAAATATCTCGGAAACGAAGCGAGCTATGGCAAAATGTTAAGAGACCTTTTTTGTACAGAATTATGTTTCCTACAATTTATGTTCTATGATAGTTTTTGATCAGATGCGTAGTTCTCGAGATATATCAAGATATTTAAAAGTTCCGAAGCCACACCAACATAATAGAGATACAGAAACACCGTGGCCCCTTTCTTTGAGATAACTCTGCACTATTGCGAGCTGTAAATGCCACTTCCAGCTTAGCTGTGCAGAAGAAGAACAACAAGAAGAAGAAATATCTCGAAATATGTCCGTCAGGCCCCTTCCCTTGAGATAAATCTGCAAATATCTCGGAAACGAAACGAGCTATGGCAAAATGTTAAGAGACCTTTTTTGTAGAGAATTATGTTTCCTACAATTTATGTTCTATGATATTTTTTGATCAGATGCGTAGTTCTCGAGATATATCAAGATATTTAAAAGTTCCGAAGCCACACCAACATAATAGAGATACAGAAACACCGTGGCCCCTTTCTTTGAGATAACTCTGCACTATTGCGAGCTGTAAATGCCACTTCCAGCTTAGCTGTGCAGAAGAAGAACAACAAGAAGAAGAAATATCTCGAAATATGTCCGTCAGGCCCCTTCCCTTGAGATAAATCTGCAAATATCTCGGAAACGAAGCGAGCTATGGCAAAATGTTAAGAGACCTTTTTTGTAGAGAATTAAGTTTCCTACTTTTTATGTTCTATGATATTTTTTGATCAGATGCGTAGTTCTCGAGATATATCAAGATATTTAAAAGTTCCGAAACCGCACCAACATAATAGAGATACAGAAACACCGTGGCCCCTTTCTTTGAGATAACTCTGCACTATTGCGAGCTGGAAATGCCACTTCCAGTTTAGCTGTGCAGAAGAAGAACAACAAGAAGAAGAAATATCTCGAAATATGTCCGTCAGGCCCCTTCCCTTGAGATATATATGCAAATATCTCGGAAACGAAGCGAGCTATGGCAAAATGTTAAGAGACCTTTTTTGTAGAGAATTAAGTTTCCTACTTTTTATGTTCTATGATATTTTTTGATCAGATGCGTAGCTCTCGAGATATATCAAGATATTTAAAAGTTCCGAAGCCGCACCAACATAATAGAGATACAGAAACACCGTGGCCTCTTTCTTTGAGATAACTCTGCACTATTGCGAGCTGCAAATGCCGCTTCGAGCTTAGCTGTGCAGAAGAAGAACAACAAGAAGAAGAAATATCTCGAAATATGTCCGTCAGACCCCTTCCCTTGAGATGAATCTGCAAATATCTCGGAAACGAAGCGAGCTATGGCAAAATGTTAAGAGACCTTTTTTGTAGAGAATTATGTTTCCTACAATTTATGTTCTATGATATTTTTTGATCAGATGCGTAGTTCTCGAGATATATCAAGATATTTAAAAGTTCCGAAGCCACACCAACATAATAGAGATACAGAAACACCGTGGCCCCTTTCTTTGAGATACCTCTGCACTATTGCGAGCTGTAAATGCCACTTCCAGCTTAGCTGTGCAGAAGAAGAACAACAAGAAGAAGAAATATCTCGAAATATGTCCGTCAGGCCCCTTCCCTTGAGATGAATCTGCAAATATCTCGGAAACGAAGCGAGCTATGGCAAAATGTTAAGAGACCTTTTTTGTAGAGAATTAAGTTTCCTACTTTTTATGTTGTATGATATTTTTTGATCAGATGCGTAGTTCTCGAGATATATCAAGATATTTAAAAGTTCCGAAACCGCACCAACATAATAGAGATACAGAAACACCGTGGCCCCTTTCTTTGAGATAACTCTGCACTATTGCGAGCTGGAAATGCCACTTCCAGTTCAGCTGTGCAGAAGAAGAACAACAAGAAGAAGAAATATCTCGAAATATGTCCGTTAGGCCCCTTCCCTTGAGATAAATCTGCAAATATCTCGGAAACGAAGCGAGCTATGGCAAAATGTTAAGAGACCTTTTTTGTAGAGAATTAAGTTTCCTACTTTTTATGTTCTATGATATTTTTTGATCAGAAGCGTAGTTTTTGAGATATATCGAGATATTTAAAAGTTCCGAAGCCGCACCAACATAATAGAGATACAGAAACACCGTGGCCCCTTTCTTTGAGATAACTCTGCACTAGTGCGAGCCGCAAATGCCACTTCCAGCTTAGCTGTGCAGAAGAAGAACAACAAGAAGAAGAAATATCTCGAAATATGTCCGTCAGGCCCCTTCCCTTGAGATATATATGCAAATATCTCGGAAACGAAGCGAGCTATGGCAAAATGTTAAGAGACCTTTTTTGTAGAGAATTAAGTTTCCTACTTTTTATGTTCTATGCCATGTTTTGATCAGATGCGTAGTTCTCGAGATATATCAAGATATTTAAAAGTTCCGAAGCCGCACCAACATAATAGAGATACAGAAACACCGTGGCCCCTTTCTTTAAGATAACTCTGCACTATTGCGAGCCGCAAATGCCACTTCCAGCTTAGCTGTGCAGAGGAAGAACAACAAGAAGAAGAAATATCTCGAAATATGTCCGTCAGGCCAGTTCCTTTGAGCTGAATCTGCAAATATCTCGGAAACGAAGCGAGCTATGGCAAAATGTTAAGAGACCTTTCTTGTAGAGAATTAAGTTTCCTACTTTTCATGTTCTATGATATTTTTTGATCAGATGCGTAGCTCTCGAGATATATCAAGATATTTAAAAGTTCCGAAGCCGCACCAACATAATAGAGATACAGAAACACCGTGGCCCCTTTCTTTGAGATAACTCTGCACTATTGCGAGCTGCAAATGCCACTTCCAGCTTAGCTGTGCAGAGGAAGAACAACAAGAAGAAGAAATATCTCGAAATATGTCCGTCAGGCCCCTTCCCTTGAGATAAATATGCAAATATCTCGGAAACGAAGCGAGCTATGGCAAAATGTTAAGAGACCGTTTTTGTAGAGAATTATGTTTCCTACTTTTTATGTTCTATGATATTTTTTGATCAGACGCGTAGTTCTCGAGATATATCAAGATATTCAAAAGTTCCGAAGCCGCACCAACATAATAGAGATACAGAAACACCGTGGCCCCTTTCGTTGAGATAACTCTGCACTATTGCGAGCTGTAAATGCCACTTCCAGCTTAGCTGTGCAGAAGAAGAACAACAAGAAGAAGAAATATCTCGAAATATGTCCGTCAGGCCCCTTCCCTTGAGATATATCTGCAAATATCTCGGAAACGAAGCGAGCTATGGCAAAATGTTAAGAGACCTTTTTTGTAGAGAATTATGTTTCCTACAATTTATGTTCTATGATATTTTTTGATCAGAAGCGTAGTTTTCGAGATATATCGAGATATTTAAAAGTTCCGAAGCCGCACCAACATAATAGAGATACAGAAACACCGTGGCCCCTTTCTTTGAGATAACTCTGCACTAGTGCGAGCTGCAAATGCCACTTCCAGCTTAGCTGTGCAGAAGAAGAACAACAAGAAGAAGAAATATCTCGAAATATGTCCGTCAGGCCCCTTCCCTTGAGATAAATCTACAAATATCTCGGAAACGAAGCGAGCTATGGCAAAATGTTAAGAGACCTTTTTTGTTAGAATTAAGTTTCCTACTTTTTATGTTGTATGATATTTTTTGATCAGATGCGTAGTTCTCGAGATATATCAAGATATTTAAAAGTTCCGAAGCCGCACCAACATAATAGAGATACAGAAACACCGTGGCCCCTTTCTTTGAGATAACTCTGCACTATCGCGAGCCGCAAATGCCACTTCCAGCTTAGCTGTGCAGAGGAAGAACAACAAGAAGAAGAAGTATCTCGAAATATGTCCGTCAGGCCCGTTCCTTTGAGCTGAATCTGCAAATATCTCGGAAACGAAGCGAGCTATGGCAAAATGTTAAGAGACCTTTTTTGTAGAGAATTAAGTTTCCTACTTTTTATGTTCTACGATATTTTTTGATCAGATGCGTAGTTCTCGAGATATATCAAGATATTTAAAAGTTCCGAAACCGCACCAACATAATAGAGATACAGAAACACCGTGGCCCCTTTCTTTGAGATAACTCTGCACTATTGCGACCTGCAAATGCCACTTCCAGCTCAGCTGTGCAGAAGAAGAACAACAAGAAGAAAAAATATCTCGAAATATGTCCGTCAGGCCCCTTCCCTTGAGATAAATCTGCAAATATCTCGGAAACGAAGCGAGCTATGGCAAAATGTTAAGAGACCTTTTTTGTAGAGAATTAAGTTTCCTACTTTTTATGTTCTATGATATTTTTTGATCAGATGCGTAGTTCTCGAGATATATCAAGATATTTAAAAGTTCCGAAACCGCACCAACATAATAGAGATACAGCAACACCGTGGCCCCTTTCTTTGAGATAACTCTGCACTATTGCGAGCTGGAAATACCACTTCCAGTTTAGCTGTGCAGAAGAAGAACAACAAGAAGAAGAAATATCTCGAAATATGTCCGTTAGGCCCCTTCCCTTGAGATAAATCTGCAAATATCTCGGAAACGAAGCGAGCTATGGCAAAATGTTAAGAGACCTTTTTTGTAGAGAATTAAGTTTCCTACTTTTTATGTTCTATGATATTTTTTGATCAGAAGCGTAGTTTTCGAGATATATCGAGATATTTAAAAGTTCCGAAGCCGCACCAACATAATAGAGATACAGAAACACCGTGGCCCCTTTCTTTGAGATAACTCTGCACTAGTGCGAGCCGCAAATGCCACTTCCAGCTTAGCTGTGCAGAAGAAGAACAACAAGAAGAAGAAATATCTCGAAATATGTCCGTCAGGCCCCTTCCCTTGAGATATATATCCAAATGTCTCGGAAACGAAGCGAGCTATGGCAAAATGTTAAGAGACCTTTTTTGTAGAGAATTAAGTTTCCTACTTTTTATGTTCTATGACATTTTTTGATCAGATGCGTAGTTCTCGAGATATATCAAGATATTTAAAAGTTCCGAAGCCGCACCAACATAATAGAGATACAGAAACACCGTGGCCCCTTTCTTTAAGATAACTCTGCACTATTGCGAGCTGCAAATGCCACTTCCAGCTTAGCTGTGCAGAGGAAGAACAACAAGAAGAAGAAATATCTCGAAATATGTCCGTCAGGCCAGTTCCTTTGAGCTGAATCTGCAAATATCTCGGAAACGAAGCGAGCTATGGCAAAATGTTAAGAGACCTTTTTTGTAGAGAATTAAGTTTCCTACTTTTCATGTTCTATGATATTTTTTGATCAGATGCGTAGCTCTCGAGATATATCAAGATATTTAAAAGTTCCGAAGCCGCACCAACATAATAGAGATACAGAAACACCGTGGCCCCTTTCCTTGAGATAACTCTGCACTATTGCGAGCTGCAAATGCCACTTCCAGCTTAGCTGTGCAGAGGAAGAACAACAAGAAGAAGAAATATCTCGAAATATGTCCGTCAGGCCCCTTCCCTTGAGATAAATATGCAAATATCTCGGAAACAAAGCGAGCTATGGCAAAATGTTAAGAGACCGTTTTTGTAGAGAATTATGTTTCCTACTTTTTATGTTCTATGATATTTTTTGATCAGACGCGTAGTTCTCGAGATATATCAAGATATTTAAAAGTTCCGAAGCCGCACCAACATAATAGAGATACAGAAACACCGTGGCCTCTTTCTTTGAGATAACTCTGCACTATTGCGAGCTGCAAATGCCACTTCCAGCTTAGCTGTGCAGAAGAAGAACAACAAGAAGAAGAAATATCTCGAAATATGTCCGTCAGGCCCCTTCCCTTGAGATATATCTGCAAATATCTCGGAAACGAAGCGAGCTATGGCAAAATGTTAAGAGACCTTTTTTGTAGAGAATTATGTTTCCTACAATTTAGGTTCTATGATATTTTTTGATCAGAAGCGTAGTTTTCGAGATATATCGAGATATTTAAAAGTTCCGAAGCCGCACCAACATAATAGAGATACAGAAACACCGTGGCCCTTCTCTTTGAGATAACTCTGCACTATTGCGAGCTGGAAATGCCACTTCCAGCTTAGCTGTGCAGAAGAAGAACAACAAGAAGAAGAAATATCTCGAAATATGTCCGTCAGGCCCCTTCCCTTGAGATATATCTGCAAATATCTCGGAAACGAAGCGAGCTATGGCAAAATGTTAAGAGACCTTTTTTGTAGAGAATTATGTTTCCTACAATTTACGTTCTATGATATTCTTTGATCAGATGCGTAGTTCTCGAGATATATCAAGATATTTAAAAGTTCCGAAGCCGCACCAACATAATAGAGATACAGAAACACCGTGGCCCCTTTCTTTGAGATAACTCTGCACTATTGCGAGCTGCAAATGCCACTTCCAGCTTAGCTGTGCAGAAGAAGAACATCAAGAAGAAGAAATATCTCGATTAATGTCCGTCAGGCCCCTTCCCTTGAGATAAATCTGCAAATATCTCGGAAACGAAGAGGGCTATGGCAAAATGTTAAGAGACCTTTTTTGTAGAGAATTAAGTTTCCTACTTTTTATGTTCTATGATATTTTTTTATCTGATGCGTAGTTCTCGAGATATATCAAGATATTTAAAAGTTCCGAAGCCGCACCAACATAATAGAGATACAGAAACACCGTGGCCCCTTTCTTTGAGATAACTCTGCACTATTGCGAGCTGTAAATGCCACTTCCAGCTTAGCTGTGCAGAAGAAGAACAACAAGAAGAAGAAATATCTCGAAATATGTCCGTCAGGCCCCTTCCCTTGAGATATATCTGCAAATATCTCGGAAACGAAGCTAGCTATGGCAAAATGTTAAGAGACCTTTTTTGTAGAGAATTACGTTTCCTACAATTTATGTTCTATGATATTTTTTGATCAGAAGCGTAGTTTTCGAGATATATCGAGATATTTAAAAGTTCCGAAGTCGCACCAACATAATAGAGATACAGAAACACCGTGGCCCCTTTCTTTGAGATAACTCTGCGCTAGTGCGAGCCGCAAATGCCACTTCCAGCTTAGCTGTGCAGAAGAAGAACAACAAGAAGAAGAAATATCTCGAAATATGTCCGTCAGGCCCCTTCCCTTGAGATAAATCTGCAAATATCTCGGAAACGAAGCGAGCTATGGCAAAATGTTAAGAGACCTTTTTTGTAGAGAATTAAGTTTCCTACTTTTTATGTTCTATGATAATTTTTGATCAGATGCGTAGTTCTCGAGATATATCAAGATATTTAAAAGTTCCGAAGCCGCACCAACATAATAGAGATACAGAAACACCGTGGCCCCTTTCTTTTAGATAACTCTGCACTATTGCGAGCTGCAAATGCCACTTCCAGCTTAGCTGTGCAGAGGAAGAACAACATGAAGAAGAAATATCTCGAAATATGTCCGTCAGGCCCCTTCCCTTGAGATAAATCTGCAAATATCTCGGAAACGAAGCGAGCTATGGCAAAATGTTAAGAGACCTTTTTTGTAGAGAATTAGGTTTCCTACTTTTTACCTTCTATGATATTTTTTGATCAGATGCGTAGTTCTCGAGATATATCAAGATATTTAAAAGTTCCGAAGCCGCACCAACAGAATAGAGATACAGAAACACCGTGGCCCTTCTCTTTGAGATAACTCTGCACTATTGCGAGCTGGAAATGCCACTTCCAGCTTAGCTGTGCAGAGGAAGAACAACAAGAAGAAGAAATATCTCGAAATATGTCCGTCAGGCCCCTTCCCTTGAGATATATCTGCAAATATCTCGGAAACGAAGCGAGCTATGGCAAAATGTTAAGAGACCTTTTTTGTAGAGAATTATGTTTCCTACAATTTATGTTCTATGATATTCTTTGATCAGATGCGTAGTTCTCGAGATATATCAAGATATTTAAAAGTTCCGAAGCCGCACCAACATAATAGAGATACAGAAACACCGTGGCCCCTTTCTTTGAGATAACTCTGCACTATTGCGAGCTGCAAATGCCACTTCCAGCTTAGCTGTGCAGAAGAAGAACATCAAGAAGAAGAAATATCTCGATTAATGTCCGTCAGGCCCCTTCCCTTGAGATAAATCTGCAAATATCTCGGAAACGAAGAGGGCTATGGCAAAATGTTAAGAGACCTTTTTTGTAGAGAATTAAGTTTCCTACTTTTTATGTTCTATGATATTTTTTTATCTGATGCGTAGTTCTCGAGATATATCAAGATATTTAAAAGTTCCGAAGCCGCACCAACATAATAGAGATACAGAAACACCGTGGCCCCTTTCTTTCAGATAACTCTGCACTATTGCGAGCTGCAAATGCCACTTCCAGCTTAGCTGTGCAGAGGAAGAACAACAAGAAGAAGAAATATCTCGAAATATGTCCGTCAGGCCCCTTCCCTTGAGATAAATCTGCAAATATCTCGGAAACGAAGCGAGCTATGGCAAAATGTTAAGAGACCTTTTTTGTAGAGAATTAAGTTTCCTACTTTTTATGCTCTATGATATTTTTTGATCAGATGCGTAGTTCTCGAGATATATCAAGATATTTAAAAGTTCCGAAGCCGCACCAACATAATAGAGATACAGAAACACCGTGGCCCCTTTCTTTGAGATAACTCTGCACTATTGCGAGCTGCAAATGCCACTTCCAGCTTAGCTGTGCAGAAGAAGAACAACAAGAAGAAGAAATATCTCGAAATATGTCCGTCAGGCCCCTTCCCTTGAGATATATCTGCAAATATCTCGGAAACGAAGCGAGCTATGGCAAAATGTTAAGAGACCTTTTTTGTAGAGAATTATGTTTCCTACTTTTTATGTTCTATGATATTTTTTGATCAGACGCGTAGCTCTCGATATATATCAAGATATTTAAAAGTTCCGAAGCCGCACCAACATAATAGAGATACAGAAACAGCGTGGCCCCTTTCTTTGAGATATCTCTGCACTATTGCGAGCTGCAAATGCCACTTCCAGCTTAGCTGCGCAGAAGAAGAACAACAAGAAGAAGAAATATCTCGAAATATGTCCGTCAGGCCCCTTCCCTTGAGATAAATCTGCAAATATCTCGGAAACGAAGCGAGCTATGGCAAAATGTTAAGAAACCTTATTTGTAGAGAATTAAGTTTCCTACTTTTTATGTTCTATGATATTTTTTGATCAGATGCGTAGTTCTCGAGATATATCAAGATATTTAAAAGTTCCGAAACCGCACCAACATAATAGAGATACAGAAACACCGTGGCCCCTTTCTTTGAGATAACTCTGCACTAGTGCGAGCTGCAAATGCCACTTCCAGCTTAGCTGTGCAGAGGAAGAACAATAAGAAGAAGAAATATCTCGAAATATGTCCGTCAGGCCAGTTCCTTTGAGCTGAATCGGCAAATATCTCGGAAACCAAGCGAGCTATGGCAAAATGTTAAGAGACGTTTTTTGTAGAGAATTATGTTTCCTACAATTTATGTTCTATGATATTTTTTGATCAGAAGCGTAGTTTTCGAGATATATCGAGATATTTAAAAGTCCCGAAGCCGCACCAACATAATAGAGATACAGAAACACCGTGGCCCCTTTCTTTGAGATAACTCTGCACTATTGCGAGCTGTAAATGCCACTTCCAGCTTAGCTGTGCAGAAGAAGAACAACAAGAAGAAGAAATATCTCGAAATATGTCCGTCAGGCCCCTTCCCTTGAGATATATCTGCAAATATCTCGGAAACGAAGCGAGCTATGGCAAAATGTTAAGAGACCTTTTTTGTAGAGAATTATGTTTCCTACAATTTATGTTCTATGATCTTTTTTGATCAGAAGCGTAGTTTTCGAGATACATCGAGATATTTAAAAGTTCCGAAGCCGCACCAACATAATAGAGATACAGAAACACCGTGGCCCCTTTCTTTGAGATAACTCTGCACTAGTGCGAGCCGCAAATGCCACTTCCAGCTTAGCTGTGCAGAAGAAGAACAACAAGAAGAAGAAATATCTCGAAATATGTCCGTCAGGCCCCTTCCCTTGAGATAAATCTGCAAATATCTCGGAAACGAAGCGAGCTATGGCAAACTGTTAAGAGACCTTTTTTGTAGAGAATTAAGTTTCCTACTTTTTATGCTCTATGATATTTTTTGATCAGATGCGTAGTTCTCGAGATATATCAAGATATTTAAAAGTTTCGTAGCCGCACCAACATAATAGAGATACAGAAACACCGTGGCCCCTTTCTTTGAGATAACTCTGCACTATTGCGAGCTGCAAATGCCACTTCCAGCTTAGCTGTGCAGAGGAAGAACAACAAGAAGAAGAAATATCTCGAAATATGTCCGTCAGGCCAGTTCCTTTGAGCTGAATCGGCAAATATCTCGGAAACGAAGCGAGCTATGGCAAAATGTTAAGAGACGTTTTTTGTAGAGAATTATGTTTCCTACAATTTATGTTCTATGATATTTTTTGATCAGAAGCGTAGTTTTCGAGATATATCGAGATATTTAAAAGTTCCGAAGCCGCACCAACATAATAGGGATACAGAAACACCGTGGCCCCTTTCTTTGAGATAACTCTGCACTAGTGCGAGCCGCAAATGCCACTTCCAGCTTAGCTGTGCAGAGGAAGAACAACAAGAAGAAGAAATATCTCGAAATATGTCCGTCAGGCCAGTTCCTTTGAGCTGAATCGGCAAATATCTCGGAAACGAAGCGAGCTATGGCAAAATGTTAAGAGACGTTTTTTGTAGAGAATTATGTTTCCTACAATTTATGTTCTATGATATTTTTTGATCAGAAGCGTAGTTTTCGAGATATATCGAGATATTTAAAAGTTCCGAAGCCGCACCAACATAATAGAGATACAGAAACACCGTGGCCCCTTTCTTTGAGATAACTCTGCACTATTGCGAGCTGTAAATGCCACTTCCAGCTTAGCTGTGCAGAAGAAGAACAACAAGAAGAAGAAATATCTCGAAATATGTCCGTCAGGCCCCTTCCCTTGATATAAATCTGCAAATATCTCGGAAACGAAGCGAGCTATGGCAAAATGTTAAGAGACCTTTTTTGTAGAGAATTAAGTTTCCTACTTTTTATGTTCTATGATATTTTTTGATCAGATGCGTAGTTCTCGAGATATATCAAGATATTTAAAAGTTCCGAAACCGCACCAACATAATAGAGATACAGAAACACCGTGGCCCCTCTCTTTGAGATAACTCTGCACTAGTGCGAGCCGCAAATGCCACTTCCAGCTTAGCTGTGCAGAAGAAGCACAACAAGAAGAAGAAATATCTCGAAATATGTCCGTCAGGCCCCTTCCCTTGAGATAAATCTGCAAATATCTCGGAAACGAAGCGAGCTATGGCAAAATGTTAAGAGACCTTTTTTGTAGAGAATTAGGTTTCCTACTTTTTACCTTCTATGATATTTTTTGATCAGATGCGTAGTTCTCGAGATATATCAAGATATTTAAAAGTTCCGAAGCCGCACCAACAGAATAGAGATACAGAAACACCGTGGCCCTTCTCTTTGAGATAACTCTGCACTATTGCGAGCTGGAAATGCCACTTCCAGCTTAGCTGTGCAGAGGAAGAACAACAAGAAGAAGAAATATCTCGAAATATGTCCGTCAGGCCAGTTCCTTTGAGCTGAATCGGCAAATATCTCGGAAACGAAGCGAGCTATGGCAAAATGTTAAGAGACGTTTTTTGTAGAGAATTATGTTTCCTACAATTTATGTTCTATGATATTTTTTGATCAGAAGCGTAGTTTTCGAGATATATCGAGATATTTAAAAGTTCCGAAGCCGCACCAACATAATAGGGATACAGAAACACCGTGGCCCCTTTCTTTGAGATAACTCTGCACTAGTGCGAGCCGCAAATGCCACTTCCAGCTTAGCTGTGCAGAGGAAGAACAACAAGAAGAAGAAATATCTCGAAATATGTCCGTCAGGCCAGTTCCTTTGAGCTGAATCGGCAAATATCTCGGAAACGAAGCGAGCTATGGCAAAATGTTAAGAGACGTTTTTTGTAGAGAATTATGTTTCCTACAATTTATGTTCTATGATATTTTTTGATCAGAAGCGTAGTTTTCGAGATATATCGAGATATTTAAAAGATCCGAAGCCGCACCAACATAATAGAGATACAGAAACACCGTGGCCCCTTTCTTTGAGATAACTCTGCACTATTGCGAGCTGTAAATGCCACTTCCAGCTTAGCTGTGCAGAAGAAGAACAACAAGAAGAAGAAATATCTCGAAATATGTCCGTCAGGCCCCTTCCCTTGATATAAATCTGCAAATATCTCGGAAACGAAGCGAGCTATGGCAAAATGTTAAGAGACCTTTTTTGTAGAGAATTAAGTTTCCTACTTTTTATGTTCTATGATATTTTTTGATCAGATGCGTAGTTCTCGAGATATATCAAGATATTTAAAAGTTCCGAAACCGCACCAACATAATAGAGATACAGAAACACCGTGGCCCCTTTCTTTGAGATAACTCTGCACTAGTGCGAGCCGCAAATGCCACTTCCAGCTTAGCTGTGCAGAAGAAGCACAACAAGAAGAAGAAATATCTCGAAATATGTCCGTCAGGCCCCTTCCCTTGAGATAAATCTGCAAATATCTCGGAAACGAAGCGAGCTATGGCAAAATGTTAAGAGACCTTTTTTGTAGAGAATTAGGTTTCCTACTTTTTACCTTCTATGATATTTTTTGATCAGATGCGTAGTTCTCGAGATATATCAAGATATTTAAAAGTTCCGAAGCCGCACCAACAGAATAGAGATACAGAAACACCGTGGCCCTTCTCTTTGAGATAACTCTGCACTATTGCGAGCTGGAAATGCCACTTCCAGCTTAGCTGTGCAGAGGAAGAACAACAAGAAGAAGAAATATCTCGAAATATGTCCGTCAGGCCCCTTCCCTTGAGATATATCTGCAAATATCTCGGAAACGAAGCGAGCTATGGCAAAATGTTAAGAGACCTTTTTTGTAGAGAATTATGTTTCCTACAATTTATGTTCTATGATATTCTTTGATCAGATGCGTAGTTCTCGAGATATATCAAGATATTTAAAAGTTCCGAAGCCGCACCAACATAATAGAGATACAGAAACACCGTGGCCCCTTTCTTTGAGATAACTCTGCACTATTGCGAGCTGCAAATGTCACTTCCAGCTTAGCTGTGCAGAAGAAGAACATCAAGAAGAAGAAATATCTCGATTAATGTCCGTCAGGCCCCTTCCCTTGAGATAAATCTGCAAATATCTCGGAAACGAAGAGGGCTATGGCAAAATGTTAAGAGACCTTTTTTGTAGAGAATTAAGTTTCCTACTTTTTATGTTCTATGATATTTTTTTATCTGATGCGTAGTTCTCGAGATATATCAAGATATTTAAAAGTTCCGAAGCCGCACCAACATAATAGAGATACAGAAACACCGTGGCCCCTTTCTTTCAGATAACTCTGCACTATTGCGAGCTGCAAATGCCACTTCCAGCTTAGCTGTGCAGAGGAAGAACAACAAGAAGAAGAAATATCTCGAAATATGTCCGTCAGGCCCCTTCCCTTGAGATAAATCTGCAAATATCTCGGAAACGAAGCGAGCTATGGCAAAATGTTAAGAGACCTTTTTTGTAGAGAATTAAGTTTCCTACTTTTTATGTTCTATGATATTTTTTGATCAGATGCGTAGTTCTCGAGATATATCAAGATATTTAAAAGTTCCGAAGCCGCACCAACATAATAGAGATACAGAAACACCGTGGCCCCTTTCTTTGAGATAACTCTGCACTATTGCGAGCTGCAAATGCCACTTCCAGCTTAGCTGTGCAGAAGAAGAACAACAAGAAGAAGAAATATCTCGAAATATGTCCGTCAGGCCCCTTCCCTTGAGATATATCTGCAAATATCTCGGAAACGAAGCGAGCTATGGCAAAATGTTAAGAGACCTTTTTTGTAGAGAATTATGTTTCCTACTTTTTATGTTCTATGATATTTTTTGATCAGACGCGTAGCTCTCGATATATATCAAGATATTTAAAAGTTCCGAAGCCGCACCAACATAATAGAGATACAGAAACAGCGTGGCCCCTTTCTTTGAGATATCTCTGCACTATTGCGAGCTGCAAATGCCACTTCCAGCTTAGCTGCGCAGAAGAAGAACAACAAGAAGAAGAAATATCTCGAAATATGTCCGTCAGGCCCCTTCCCTTGAGATAAATCTGCAAATATCTCGGAAACGAAGCGAGCTATGGCAAAATGTTAAGAAACCTTATTTGTAGAGAATTAAGTTTCCTACTTTTTATGTTCTATGATATTTTTTGATCAGATGCGTAGTTCTCGAGATATATCAAGATATTTAAAAGTTCCGAAGCCGCACCAACATAATAGAGATACAGAAACACCGTGGCCCCTTTCTTTGAGATAACTCTGCACTATTGCGAGCTGTAAATGCCACTTCCAGCTTAGCTGTGCAGAAGAAGAACAACAAGAAGAAGAAATATCTCGAAATATGTCCGTCAGGCCCCTTCCCTTGAGATATATCTGCAAATATCTCGGAAACCAAGCGAGCTATGGCAAAATGTTAAGAGACCTTTTTTGTAGAGAATTAAGTTTCCTACTTTTTATGTTCTATGATATTTTTTGATCAGATGCGTAGTTCTCGAGATATATCAAGATATTTAAAAGTTTCGTAGCCGCACCAACATAATAGAGATACAGAAACACCGTGGCCCCTTTCTTTGAGATAACTCTGCACTATTGCGAGCTGCAAATGCCACTTCCAGCTTAGCTGTGCAGAGGAAGAACAACAAGAAGAAGAAATATCTCGAAATATGTCCGTCAGGCCAGTTCCTTTGAGCTGAATCGGCAAATATCTCGGAAACGAAGCGAGCTATGGCAAAATGTTAAGAGACGTTTTTTGTAGAGAATTATGTTTCCTACAATTTATGTTCTATGATATTTTTTGATCAGAAGCGTAGTTTTCGAGATATATCGAGATATTTAAAAGTTCCGAAGCCGCACCAACATAATAGGGATACAGAAACACCGTGGCCCCTTTCTTTGAGATAACTCTGCACTAGTGCGAGCCGCAAATGCCACTTCCAGCTTAGCTGTGCAGAGGAAGAACAACAAGAAGAAGAAATATCTCGAAATATGTCCGTCAGGCCAGTTCCTTTGAGCTGAATCGGCAAATATCTCGGAAACGAAGCGAGCTATGGCAAAATGTTAAGAGACGTTTTTTGTAGAGAATTATGTTTCCTACAATTTATGTTCTATGATATTTTTTGATCAGAAGCGTAGTTTTCGAGATATATCGAGATATTTAAAAGTTCCGAAGCCGCACCAACATAATAGAGATACAGAAACACCGTGGCCCCTTTCTTTGAGATAACTCTGCACTATTGCGAGCTGTAAATGCCACTTCCAGCTTAGCTGTGCAGAAGAAGAACAACAAGAAGAAGAAATATCTCGAAATATGTCCGTCAGGCCCCTTCCCTTGATATAAATCTGCAAATATCTCGGAAACGAAGCGAGCTATGGCAAAATGTTAAGAGACCTTTTTTGTAGAGAATTAAGTTTCCTACTTTTTATGTTCTATGATATTTTTTGATCAGATGCGTAGTTCTCGAGATATATCAAGATATTTAAAAGTTCCGAAGCCGCACCAACATAATAGAGATACAGAAACACCGTGGCCCCTTTCTTTGAGATAACTCTGCACTATTGCGAGCTGTAAATGCCACTTCCAGCTTAGCTGTGCAGAAGAAGAACAACAAGAAGAAGAAATATCTCGAAATATGTCCGTCAGGCCCCTTCCCTTGAGATATATCTGCAAATATCTCGGAAACCAAGCGAGCTATGGCAAAATGTTAAGAGACCTTTTTTGTAGAGAATTAAGTTTCCTACTTTTTATGTTCTATGATATTTTTTGATCAGATGCGTAGTTCTCGAGATATATCAAGATATTTAAAAGTTTCGTAGCCGCACCAACATAATAGAGATACAGAAACACCGTGGCCCCTTTCTTTGAGATAACTCTGCACTATTGCGAGCTGCAAATGCCACTTCCAGCTTAGCTGTGCAGAGGAAGAACAACAAGAAGAAGAAATATCTCGAAATATGTCCGTCAGGCCAGTTCCTTTGAGCTGAAGCGGCAAATATCTCGGAAACGAAGCGAGCTATGGCAAAATGTTAAGAGACGTTTTTTGTAGAGAATTATGTTTCCTACAATTTATGTTCTATGATATTTTTTGATCAGAAGCGTAGTTTTCGAGATATATCGAGATATTTAAAAGTTCCGAAGCCGCACCAACATAATAGGGATACAGAAACACCGTGGCCCCTTTCTTT
This sequence comes from Osmia lignaria lignaria, assembly GCF_051020975.1. Lineage (NCBI taxonomy): Eukaryota > Metazoa > Arthropoda > Insecta > Hymenoptera > Megachilidae > Osmia > Osmia lignaria. The sequence continues at coordinate 4,671,338 of NW_027478170.1, read as the reverse complement.
GAGATAACTCTGCACTAGTGCGAGCCGCAAATGCCACTTCCAGCTTAGCTGTGCAGAGGAAGAACAACAAGAAGAAGAAATATCTCGAAATATGTCCGTCAGGCCCCTTCCCTTGAGATATATCTGCAAATATCTCGGAAACGAAGCGAGCTATGACAAAATGTTAAGAGATCTTTTTTGTAGAGAATTATGTTTCCTACAATTTATGTTCTATGATATTTTTTGATCAGAAGCGTAGTTTTCGAGATATATCGAGATATTTAAAAGTTCCGAAGCCGCACCAACATAATAGGGATACAGAAACACCGTGGCCCATTTCTTTGAGATAACTCTGCACTAGTGCGAGCCGCAAATGCCACTTCCAGCTTAGCTGTGCAGAAGAAGAACAACAAGAAGAAGAAATATCTCGAAATATGTCCGTCAGGCCCCTTCCCTTGAGATGAATCTGCAAATATCTCGGAAACGAAGCGAGCTATGGCAAAATGTTAAGAGACCTTTTTTGTAGAGAATTAAGTTTCCTACTTTTTATCTTCTATGATATTTTTTGATCAGATGCGTAGTTCTCGAGATATATCAAGATATTTAAAAGTTCCGAAGCCGCACCAACATAATAGAGATACAGAAACACCGTGGCCCCTTTCTTTGAGATAACTCTGCACTATTGCGAGCTGTAAATGCCACTTCCAGCTTAGCTGTGCAGAAGAAGAACAACAAGAAGAAGAAATATCTCGAAATATGTCCGTCAGGCCCCTTCCCTTGAGATATATCTGCAAATATCTCGGAAACGAAGCGAGCTATGGCAAAATGTTAAGACACCTTTTTTGTAGAGAATTATGTTTCCTACAATTTATGTTCTATGATATTTTTTGATCAGAAGCGTAGTTTTCGAGATATATCGAGATATTTAAAAGTTCCGAAGCCGCACCAACATAATAGGGATACAGAAACACCGTGGCCCCTTTCTTTGAGATAACTCTGCACTAGTGCGAGCCGCAAATGCCACTTCCAGCTTAGCTGTGCAGAAGAAGAACAACAAGAAGAAGAAATATCTCGAAATATGTCCGTCAGGCCCCTTCCCTTGAGATAAATCTGCAAATATCTCGGAAACGAAGCGAGCTATGGCAAAATGTTAAGAGACCTTTTTTGTAGAGAATTAAGTTTCCTACTTTTTATCTTCTATGATATTTTTTGATCAGATGCGTAGTTCTCGAGATATATCAAGATATTTAAAAGTTCCGAAACCGCACCAACATAATAGAGATACAGAAACACCGTGGCCCCTTTCTTTGAGATAACTCTGCACTAGTGCGAGCCGCAAATGCCACTTCCAGCTTAGCTGTGCAGAAGAAGAACAACAAGAAGAAGAAATATCTCGAAATATGTCCGTCAGGCCCCTTCCCTTGAGATAAATCTGCAAATATCTCGGAAACGAAGCGAGCTATGGCAAAATGTTAAGAGACCTTTTTTGTAGAGAATTAAGTTTCCTACTTTTTATCTTCTATGATATTTTTTGATCAGATGCGTAGTTCTCGAGATATATCAAGATATTTAAAAGTTCCGAAGCCGCACCAACATAATAGAGATACAGAAACACCGTGGCCCCTTTCTTTGAGATAACTCTGCACTATTGCGAGCTGCAAATACCACTTCCAGCTTAGCTGTGCAGAGGAAGAACAACAAGAAGAAGAAATATCTCGAAATATGTCCGTCAGGCCAGTTCCTTTGAGCTGAATCTGCAAATATCTCGGAAACGAAGCGAGCTATGGCAAAATGTTAAGAGACATTTTTTGTAGAGAATTATGTTTCCTACAATTTATGTTCTATGATATTTTTTGATCAGAAGCGTAGTTTTCGAGATACATCGAGATATTTAAAAGTTCCGAAGCCGCACCAACATAATAGAGATACAGAAACACCGTGGCCCCTTTCTTTGAGATAACTCTGCACTAGTGCGAGCCGCAAATGCCACTTCCAGCTTAGCTGTGCAGAAGAAGAACAACAAGAAGAAGAAATATCTCGAAATATGTCCGTCAGGCCCCTTCCCTTGAGATAAATCTGCAAATATCTCGGAAACGAAGCGAGCTATGGCAAAATGTTAAGAGACCTTTTTTGTAGAGAATTAAGTTTCCTACTTTTTATGTTCTATGATATTTTTTGATCAGATGCGTAGTTCTCGAGATATATCAAGATATTTAAAAGTTCCGAAGCCGCACCAACATAGTAGAGATACAGAAACACCGTGGCCCTTTTCTTTGAGATAACTCTGCACTAGTGCGAGCCGCAAATGCCACTTCCAGCTTAGCTGTGCAGAAGAAGAACAACAAGAAGAAGAAATATCTCGAAATATGTCCGTCAGGCCCCTTCCCTTGAGATATATCTGCAAATATCTCGGAAACGAAGCGAGCTATGGCAAAATGTTAAGAGACCTTTTTTGTAGAGAATTCTGTTTCCTACAATTCATGCTCTATGATATTTTTTGATCAGAAGCGTAGTTTTCGAGATATATCGAGATATTTAAAAGTTCCGAAGCCGCACCAACATAATAGAGATACAGAAACACCGTGGCCCCTTTCTTTGAGATAACTCTGCACTAGTGCGAGCCGCAAATGCCACTTCCAGCTTAGCTGTGCAGAAGAAGAACAACAAGAAGAAGAAATATCTCGAAATATGTCCGTCAGGCCCCTTCCCTTGAGATAAATCTGGAAATATCTCGGAAACGAAGCGAGCTATGGCAAAATGTTAAGAGACCTTTTTTGTAGAGAATTAAGTTTCCTACTTTTTATCTTCTATGATATTTTTTGATCAGATGCGTAGTTCTCGAGATATATCAAGATATTTAAAAGTTCCGAAGCCGCACCAACATAATAGAGATACAGAAACAGCGTGGCCCCTTTCTTTGAGATATCTCTGCACTATTGCGAGCTGCAAATGCCACTTCCAGCTTAGCTGCGCAGAAGAAGAACAACAAGAAGAAGAAATATCTCGAAATATGTCCGTCAGGCCCCTTCCCTTGAGATAAATCTGCAAATATCTCGGAAACGAAGCGAGCTATGGCAAAATGTTAAGCAACCTTATTTGTAGAGAATTAAGTTTCCTACTTTTTATGTTCTATGATATTTTTTGATCAGATGCGTAGTTCTCGAGATATATCAAGATATTTAAAAGTTCCGAAGCCGCACCAACATAATAGAGATACAGAAACACCGTGGCCCCTTTCTTTGAGATAACTCTGCACTATTGCGAGCTGTAAATGCCACTTCCAGCTTAGCTGTGCAGAAGAAGAACAACAAGAAGAAGAAATATCTCGAAATATGTCCGTCAGGCCCCTTCCCTTGAGATATATCTGCAAATATCTCGGAAACCAAGCGAGCTATGGCAAAATGTTAAGAGACCTTTTTTGTAGAGAATTAAGTTTCCTACTTTTTATGTTCTATGATATTTTTTGATCAGATGCGTAGTTCTCGAGATATATCAAGATATTTAAAAGTTTCGTAGCCGCACCAACATAATAGAGATACAGAAACACCGTGGCCCCTTTCTTTGAGATAACTCTGCACTATTGCGAGCTGCAAATGCCACTTCCAGCTTAGCTGTGCAGAGGAAGAACAACAAGAAGAAGAAATATCTCGAAATATGTCCGTCAGGCCAGTTCCTTTGAGCTGAATCGGCAAATATCTCGGAAACGAAGCGAGCTATGGCAAAATGTTAAGAGACGTTTTTTGTAGAGAATTATGTTTCCTACAATTTATGTTCTATGATATTTTTTGATCAGAAGCGTAGTTTTCGAGATATATCGAGATATTTAAAAGTTCCGAAGCCGCACCAACATAATAGGGATACAGAAACACCGTGGCCCCTTTCTTTGAGATAACTCTGCACTAGTGCGAGCCGCAAATGCCACTTCCAGCTTAGCTGTGCAGAGGAAGAACAACAAGAAGAAGAAATATCTCGAAATATGTCCGTCAGGCCAGTTCCTTTGAGCTGAATCGGCAAATATCTCGGAAACGAAGCGAGCTATGGCAAAATGTTAAGAGACGTTTTTTGTAGAGAATTATGTTTCCTACAATTTATGTTCTATGATATTTTTTGATCAGAAGCGTAGTTTTCGAGATATATCGAGATATTTAAAAGTTCCGAAGCCGCACCAACATAATAGAGATACAGAAACACCGTGGCCCCTTTCTTTGAGATAACTCTGCACTATTGCGAGCTGTAAATGCCACTTCCAGCTTAGCTGTGCAGAAGAAGAACAACAAGAAGAAGAAATATCTCGAAATATGTCCGTCAGGCCCCTTCCCTTGATATAAATCTGCAAATATCTCGGAAACGAAGCGAGCTATGGCAAAATGTTAAGAGACCTTTTTTGTAGAGAATTAAGTTTCCTACTTTTTATGTTCTATGATATTTTTTGATCAGATGCGTAGTTCTCGAGATATATCAAGATATTTAAAAGTTCCGAAGCCGCACCAACATAATAGAGATACAGAAACACCGTGGCCCCTTTCTTTGAGATAACTCTGCACTATTGCGAGCTGTAAATGCCACTTCCAGCTTAGCTGTGCAGAAGAAGAACAACAAGAGGAAGAAATATCTCGAAATATGTCCGTCAGGCCCCTTCCCTTGAGATATATCTGCAAATATCTCGGAAACCAAGCGAGCTATGGCAAAATGTTAAGAGACCTTTTTTGTAGAGAATTAAGTTTCCTACTTTTTATGTTCTATGATATTTTTTGATCAGATGCGTAGTTCTCGAGATATATCAAGATATTTAAAAGTTTCGTAGCCGCACCAACATAATAGAGATACAGAAACACCGTGGCCCCTTTCTTTGAGATAACTCTGCACTATTGCGAGCTGCAAATGCCACTTCCAGCTTAGCTGTGCAGAGGAAGAACAACAAGAAGAAGAAATATCTCGAAATATGTCCGTCAGGCCAGTTCCTTTGAGCTGAATCGGCAAATATCTCGGAAACGAAGCGAGCTATGGCAAAATGTTAAGAGACGTTTTTTGTAGAGAATTATGTTTCCTACAATTTATGTTCTATGATATTTTTTGATCAGAAGCGTAGTTTTCGAGATATATCGAGATATTTAAAAGTTCCGAAGCCGCACCAACATAATAGGGATACAGAAACACCGTGGCCCCTTTCTTTGAGATAACTCTGCACTAGTGCGAGCCGCAAATGCCACTTCCAGCTTAGCTGTGCAGAGGAAGAACAACAAGAAGAAGAAATATCTCGAAATATGTCCGTCAGGCCCCTTCCCTTGAGATATATCTGCAAATATCTCGGAAACGAAGCGAGCTATGACAAAATGTTAAGAGATCTTTTTTGTAGAGAATTATGTTTCCTACAATTTATGTTCTATGATATTTTTTGATCAGAAGCGTAGTTTTCGAGATATATCGAGATATTTAAAAGTTCCGAAGCCGCACCAACATAATAGGGATACAGAAACACCGTGGCCCATTTCTTTGAGATAACTCTGCACTAGTGCGAGCCGCAAATGCCACTTCCAGCTTAGCTGTGCAGAAGAAGAACAACAAGAAGAAGAAATATCTCGAAATATGTCCGTCAGGCCCCTTCCCTTGAGATGAATCTGCAAATATCTCGGAAACGAAGCGAGCTATGGCAAAATGTTAAGAGACCTTTTTTGTAGAGAATTAAGTTTCCTACTTTTTATCTTCTATGATATTTTTTGATCAGATGCGTAGTTCTCGAGATATATCAAGATATTTAAAAGTTCCGAAGCCGCACCAACATAATAGAGATACAGAAACACCGTGGCCCCTTTCTTTGAGATAACTCTGCACTATTGCGAGCTGTAAATGCCACTTCCAGCTTAGCTGTGCAGAAGAAGAACAACAAGAAGAAGAAATATCTCGAAATATGTCCGTCAGGCCCCTTCCCTTGAGATATATCTGCAAATATCTCGGAAACGAAGCGAGCTATGGCAAAATGTTAAGACACCTTTTTTGTAGAGAATTATGTTTCCTACAATTTATGTTCTATGATATTTTTTGATCAGAAGCGTAGTTTTCGAGATATATCGAGATATTTAAAAGTTCCGAAGCCGCACCAACATAATAGGGATACAGAAACACCGTGGCCCCTTTCTTTGAGATAACTCTGCACTAGTGCGAGCCGCAAATGCCACTTCCAGCTTAGCTGTGCAGAAGAAGAACAACAAGAAGAAGAAATATCTCGAAATATGTCCGTCAGGCCCCTTCCCTTGAGATAAATCTGCAAATATCTCGGAAACGAAGCGAGCTATGGCAAAATGTTAAGAGACCTTTTTTGTAGAGAATTAAGTTTCCTACTTTTTATCTTCTATGATATTTTTTGATCAGATGCGTAGTTCTCGAGATATATCAAGATATTTAAAAGTTCCGAAACCGCACCAACATAATAGAGATACAGAAACACCGTGGCCCCTTTCTTTGAGATAACTCTGCACTAGTGCGAGCCGCAAATGCCACTTCCAGCTTAGCTGTGCAGAAGAAGAACAACAAGAAGAAGAAATATCTCGAAATATGTCCGTCAGGCCCCTTCCCTTGAGATAAATCTGCAAATATCTCGGAAACGAAGCGAGCTATGGCAAAATGTTAAGAGACCTTTTTTGTAGAGAATTAAGTTTCCTACTTTTTATCTTCTATGATATTTTTTGATCAGATGCGTAGTTCTCGAGATATATCAAGATATTTAAAAGTTCGGAAGCCGCACCAACATAATAGAGATACAGAAACACCGTGGCCCCTTTCTTTGAGATAACTCTGCACTATTGCGAGCTGCAAATACCACTTCCAGCTTAGCTGTGCAGAGGAAGAACAACAAGAAGAAGAAATATCTCGAAATATGTCCGTCAGGCCAGTTCCTTTGAGCTGAATCTGCAAATATCTCGGAAACGAAGCGAGCTATGGCAAAATGTTAAGAGACATTTTTTGTAGAGAATTATGTTTCCTACAATTTATGTTCTATGATATTTTTTGATCAGAAGCGTAGTTTTCGAGATACATCGAGATATTTAAAAGTTCCGAAGCCGCACCAACATAATAGAGATACAGAAACACCGTGGCCCCTTTCTTTGAGATAACTCTGCACTAGTGCGAGCCGCAAATGCCACTTCCAGCTTAGCTGTGCAGAAGAAGAACAACAAGAAGAAGAAATATCTCGAAATATGTCCGTCAGGCCCCTTCCCTTGAGATAAATCTGCAAATATCTCGGAAACGAAGCGAGCTATGGCAAAATGTTAAGAGACCTTTTTTGTAGAGAATTAAGTTTCCTACTTTTTATGTTCTATGATATTTTTTGATCAGATGCGTAGTTCTCGAGATATATCAAGATATTTAAAAGTTCCGAAGCCGCACCAACATAGTAGAGATTCAGAAACACCGTGGCCCTTTTCTTTGAGATAACTCTGCACTAGTGCGAGCCGCAAATGCCACTTCCAGCTTAGCTGTGCAGAAGAAGAACAACAAGAAGAAGAAATATCTCGAAATATGTCCGTCAGGCCCCTTCCCTTGAGATATATCTGCAAATATCTCGGAAACGAAGCGAGCTATGGCAAAATGTTAAGAGACCTTTTTTGTAGAGAATTCTGTTTCCTACAATTCATGCTCTATGATATTTTTTGATCAGAAGCGTAGTTTTCGAGATATATCGAGATATTTAAAAGTTCCGAAGCCGCACCAACATAATAGAGATACAGAAACACCGTGGCCCCTTTCTTTGAGATAACTCTGCACTAGTGCGAGCCGCAAATGCCACTTCCAGCTTAGCTGTGCAGAAGAAGAACAACAAGAAGAAGAAATATCTCGAAATATGTCCGTCAGGCCCCTTCCCTTGAGATAAATCTGGAAATATCTCGGAAACGAAGCGAGCTATGGCAAAATGTTAAGAGACCTTTTTTGTAGAGAATTAAGTTTCCTACTTTTTATCTTCTATGATATTTTTTGATCAGATGCGTAGTTCTCGAGATATATCAAGATATTTAAAAGTTCCGAAGCCGCACCAACATAATAGAGATACAGAAACACCGTGGCCCCTTTCTTTGAGATAACTCTGCACTAGTGCGAGCCGCAAATGCCACTTCCAGCTTAGCTGTGCAGAAGAAGAACAACAAGAAGAAGAAATATCTCGAAATATGTCCGTCAGGCCCCTTCCCTTGAGATGAATCTGCAAATATCTCGGAAACGAAGCGAGCTATGGCAAAATGTTAAGAGACCTTTTTTGTAGAGAATTAAGTTTCCTACTTTTTATCTTCTATGATATTTTTTGATCAGATGCGTAGTTCTCGAGATATATCAAGATATTTAAAAGTTCCGAAGCCGCACCAACATAATAGAGATACAGAAACACCGTGGCCCCTTTCTTTGAGATAACTCTGCACTAGTGCGAGCCGCAAATGCCACTTCCAGCTTAGCTGTGCAGAAGAAGAACAACAAGAAGAAGAAATATCTCGAAATATGTCCGTCAGGCCCCTTCCCTTGAGATAAATCTGCAAATATCTCGGAAATGAAGCGAGCTATGGCAAAATGTTTAGAGACCTTTTTTGTAGAGAATTAAGTTTCCTACTTTTTATCTTCTATGATATTTTTTGATCAGATGCGTAGTTCACGAGATATATCAAGATATTTAAAAGTTCCGAAGCCGCACCAACATAATAGAGATACAGAAACACCGTGGCCCCTTTCTTTGAGATAACTCTGCACTATTGCGAGCTGTAAATGCCACTTCCAGCTTAGCTGTGCAGAAGAAGAACAACAAGAAGAAGAAATATCTCGAAATATGTCCGTCAGGCCCCTTCCCTTGAGATATATCTGCAAATATCTCGGAAACGAAGCGAGCTATGGCAAAATGTTAAGACACCTTTTTTGTAGAGAATTATGTTTCCTACAATTTATATTCTATGATATTTTTTGATCAGAAGCGTAGTTTTCGAGATATATCGAGATATTTAAAAGTTCCGAAGCCGCACCAACATAATAGAGATACAGAAACACCGTGGCCCCTTTCTTTGAGATAACTCTGCACTAGTGCGAGCCGCAAATGCCACTTCCAGCTTAGCTGTGCAGAAGAAGAACAACAAGAAGAAGAAATATCTCGAAATATGTCCGTCAGGCCCCTTCCCTTGAGATAAATCTGCAAATATCTCGGAAACGAAGCGAGCTATGGCAAAATGTTAAGAGACCTTTTGTGTAGAGAATTAAGTTTCCTACTTTTTATGTTCTATGATATTTTTTGAGCAGATGCGTAGTTCTCGAGATATATCAAGATATTTAAAAGTTCCGAAGCCGCACCAACATAATAGAGATACAGAAACACCGTGGCCCCTTCCTTTGAGATAACTCTGCACTATTGCGAGCTGCAAATGCCACTTCCAGCTTAGCTGTGCAGAGGAAGAACAACAAGAAGAAGAAATATCTCGAAATATGTCCGTCAGGCCAGTTCCTTTGAGCTGAATCTGCAAATATCTCGGAAACGAAGCGAGCTATGGCAAAATGTTAAGAGACGTTTTTTGTAGAGAATTATGTTTCCTACAATTTATGTTCTATGATATTTTTTGGTCAGGAGCGTAGTTTTCGAGATATATCGAGATATTTAAAAGTTCAGAAGCCGCACCAACATAATAGGGATACAGAAACACCGTGGCCCCTTTCTTTGAGATAACTCTGCACTAGTGCGAGCCGCAAATGCCACTTCCAGCTTAGCTGTGCAGAAGAAGAACAACAAGAAGAAGAAATATCTCGAAATATGTCCGTCAGGCCCCTTCCCTTGAGATAAATCTGCAAATATCTCGGAAACGAAGCGAGCTATGGCAAAATGTTAAGAGACCTTTTTTGTAGAGAATTAAGTTTCCTACTTTTTATCTTGTATGATATTTTTTGATCAGATGCGTAGTTCTCGAGATATATCAAGATATTTAAAAGTTCCGAAGCCGCACCAACATAATAGAGATACAGAAACACCGTGGCCCCTTTCTTTGAGATAACTCTGCACTATTGCGAGCTGCAAATGCCACTTCCAGCTTAGCTGTGCAGAGGAAGAACAACAAGAAGAAGAAATATCTCGAAATATGTCCGTCAGGCCAGTTCCTTTGAGCTGAATCTGCAAATATCTCGGAAACGAAGCGAGCTATGGCAAAATGTTAAGAGACGTTTTTTGTAGAGAATTATGTTTCCTACAATTTATGTTCTATGATATTTTTTGGTCAGAAGCGTAGTTTTCGAGATATATCGAGATATTTAAAAGTTCAGAAGCCGCACCAACATAATAGGGATACAGAAACACCGTGGCCCCTTTCTTTGAGATAACTCTGCACTAGTGCGAGCCGCAAATGCCACTTCCAGCTTAGCTGTGCAGAAGAAGAACAACAAGAAGAAGAAATATCTCGAAATATGTCCGTCAGGCCCCTTCCCTTGAGATAAATCTGCAAATATCTCGGAAACGAAGCGAGCTATGGCAAAATGTTAAGAGACCTTTTTTGTAGAGAATTAAGTTTCCTACTTTTTATCTTCTATGATATTTTTTGATCAGATGCGTAGTTCTCGAGATATATCAAGATATTTAAAAGTTCCGAAGCCGCACCAACATAGTAGAGATACAGAAACACCGTGGCCCCTTTCTTTGAGATAACTCTGCACTATTGCGAGCTGTAAATGCCACTTCCAGCTTAGCTGTGCAGAAGAAGAACAACAAGAAGAAGAAATATCTCGAAATATGTCCGTCAGGCCCCTTCCCTTGAGATATATCTGCAAATATCTCGGAAACGAAGCGAGCTATGGCAAAATGTTAAGAGACCTTTTTTGTAGAGAATTATGCTTCCTACAATTTATGTTCTATGATATTTTTTGATCAGAAGCGTAGTTTTCGAGATATATCGAGATATTTAAAAGTTCCGAAGCCGCACCAACATAATAGAGATACAGAAGCACCGTGGCCCCTTTCGTTGAGATAACTCTGCACTAGTGCGAGCCGCAAATGCCACTTCCAGCTTAGCTGTGCAGAAGAAGAATAACAAGAAGAAGAAATATCTCGAAATATGTCCGTCAGGCCCCTTCCCTTGAGATAAATCTGCAAATATCTCGGAAACGAAGCGAGCTAGGGCAAAATGTTAAGAGACCTTTTTTGTCGAGAATTATGTTTCCTACAATTTATGTTCTATGATATTTTTTGATCAGAAGCGTAGTTTTCGAGATAAATCGAGATATTTAAAAGTTCCGAAGCCGCACCAACATAATAGAGATACAGAAACACCGTGGCCCCTTTCTTTGAGATAACTCAGCACTATTGCGAGCTGGAAATGCCACTTCCAGTTTAGCTGTGCAGAAGAAGAACAACAAGAAGAAGAAATATCTCGAAATATGTCCGTCAGGCCCCTTCCCTTGAGATATATCTGCAAATATCTCGGAAACGAAGCGAGCTATGGCAAAATGTTGAGAGACCTTTTTTGTAGAGAATTATGTTTCCTACAATTTATGTTCTATGATATTTTTTGATCAGAAGCGTAGTTTTCGAGATATATCGAGATATTTAAAAGTTCCGAAGCCGCACCAACATAATAGAGATACAGAAGCACCGTGGCCCCTTTCGTTGAGATAACTCTGCACTAGTGCGAGCCGCAAATGCCACTTCCAGCTTAGCTGTGCAGAAGAAGAATAACAAGAAGAAGAAATATCTCGAAATATGTCCGTCAGGCCCCTTCCCTTGAGATAAATCTGCAAATATCTCGGAAACGAAGCGAGCTATGGCAAAATGTTAGGAGACCTTTTTTGTCGAGAATTATGTTTCCTACAATTTATGTTCTATGATATTTTTTGATCAGAAGCGTAGTTTTCGAGATAAATCGAGATATTTAAAAGTTCCGAAGCCGCACCAACATAATAGAGATACAGAAACACCGTGGCCCCTTTCTTTGAGATAACTCAGCACTATTGCGAGCTGGAAATGCCACTTCCAGTTTAGCTGTGCAGAAGAAGAACAACAAGAAGAAGAAATATCTCGAAATATGTCCGTTAGGCCCCTTCCCTTGAGATAAATCTGCAAATATCTCGGAAACGAAGCGAGCTATGGCAAAATGTTAAGAGACCTTTTTTGTAGAGAATTAAGTTTCCTACTTTTTATCTTCTATGATATTTTTTGATCAGATGCGTAGTTCTCGAGATATATCAAGATATTTAAAAGTTCCGAAGCCGCACCAACATAGTAGAGATACAGAAACACCGTGGCCCCTTTCTTTGAGATAACTCTGCACTATTGCGAGCTGTAAATGCCACTTCCAGCTTAGCTGTGCAGAAGAAGAACAACAAGAAGAAGAAATATCTCGAAATATGTCCGTCAGGCCCCTTCCCTTGAGATATATCTGCAAATATCTCGGAAACGAAGCGAGCTATGGCAAAATGTTAAGAGACCTTTTTTGTAGAGAATTATGCTTCCTACAATTTATGTTCTATGATATTTTTTGATCAGAAGCGTAGTTTTCGAGATATATCGAGATATTTAAAAGTTCCGAAGCCGCACCAACATAATAGAGATACAGAAGCACCGTGGCCCCTTTCGTTGAGATAACTCTGCACTAGTGCGAGCCGCAAATGCCACTTCCAGCTTAGCTGTGCAGAAGAAGAATAACAAGAAGAAGAAATATCTCGAAATATGTCCGTCAGGCCCCTTCCCTTGAGATAAATCTGCAAATATCTCGGAAACGAAGCGAGCTAGGGCAAAATGTTAAGAGACCTTTTTTGTCGAGAATTATGTTTCCTACAATTTATGTTCTATGATATTTTTTGATCAGAAGCGTAGTTTTCGAGATAAATCGAGATATTTAAAAGTTCCGAAGCCGCACCAACATAATAGAGATACAGAAACACCGTGGCCCCTTTCTTTGAGATAACTCAGCACTATTGCGAGCTGGAAATGCCACTTCCAGTTTAGCTGTGCAGAAGAAGAACAACAAGAAGAAGAAATATCTCGAAATATGTCCGTCAGGCCCCTTCCCTTGAGATATATCTGCAAATATCTCGGAAACGAAGCGAGCTATGGCAAAATGTTGAGAGACCTTTTTTGTAGAGAATTATGTTTCCTACAATTTATGTTCTATGATATTTTTTGATCAGAAGCGTAGTTTTCGAGATAAATCGAGATATTTAAAAGTTCCGAAGCCGCACCAACATAATAGAGATACAGAAACACCGTGGCCCCTTTCTTTGAGATAACTCAGCACTATTGCGAGCTGGAAATGCCACTTCCAGTTTAGCTGTGCAGAAGAAGAACAACAAGAAGAAGAAATATCTCGAAATATGTCCGTTAGGCCCCTTCCCTTGAGATAAATCTGCAAATATCTCGGAAACGAAGCGAGGTATGGCAAAATGTTAAGAGACCTTTTTTGTAGAGAATTAAGTTTCCTACTTTTTATGTTCTATGATATTTTTTGATCAGATGCGTAGTTCTCGAGATATATCAAGATATTTAAAAGTTCCGAAGCCGCACCAACATAATAGAGATACAGAAACACCGTGGCCCCTTTCTTTGAGATAACTCTGCACTATTGCGAGCTGCAAATGCCACTTCCAGCTTAGCTGTGCAGAAGAAGAACAACAAGAAGAAGAAATATCTCGAAATATGTCCGTCAGGCCCCTTCCCTTGAGATAAATCTGCAAATATCTCGGAAACGAAGCGAGCTATGGCAAAATGTTGAGAGACCTTTTTTGTAGAAAATCAGGATTCCTACTTTTTATGTTCTATGATATTTTTTGATCAGATGCGTAGTTCTCGAGATATATCAAGGTATTTAAAAGTTCCGAAGCCGCACCAACATAATAGAGATACAGAAACACCGTGGCCCCTTTCTTTGAGATAACTCTACACTATTGCGCGCTGCAAATGCCACTTCCAGCTTAGCTGTGCAGAAGAAGAACAACAAGAAGAAGAAATATCTCGAAATATGTCCGTCAGGCCCCTTCCCTCGAGATAAATCTGCAAATATCTCGGAAACGAAGCGAGCTATGGCAAAATGTTAAGAGACCTTTTTTGTAGAGAATTAAGTTTCCTACTTTCTTTGTTCTATGATATTTTTTGATCGGATGCGTAGTTCTCGAGATATATCAAGATATTTAAAAGTTCCGAAGCCGCACCAACGTAATAGAGATACAGAAACACCGTGGCCCCTTTCTTTGAGATAACTCTGGACTATTGCGAGCTGCAAATGCCACTTCCAGCTTAGGTGTGCAGAAGAACAACAACAAAAAGAAGAAATATCTCGAAATATGTCCGTCAGGCCCCTTCCCTTGAGATAAATCTGCAAATATCTCGGAAACGAAGCGAGCTATGGCAAAATGTTAAGAGACCTCTTTTGTAGAGAATTAAGTTTCCTACTTTTTATGTTCTATGATATTTTTCGATCAGATGCGTAGTTCTCGAGATATATCAAGATATTTAAAAGTTCCGAAGCCGCACCAACATAATAGAGATACAGAAACACCGTGGCCCCTTTCTTTGAGATAACTCTGCACTATTGCGAGCTGCAAATGCCACTTCCAGCTTAGCTGTGCAGAAGAAGAACAACATGAAGAAGAAATATCTGGAAATATGTCCGTCAGGCCCCTTCCCTTGAGATAAATCTGCAAATATCTCGGAAACGAAGCGAGCTACGGCGAAATGTTAAGAGACCTTTTTTGTAGAAAATTAGGATTCCTACTTTTTATGTTCTATGATATTTTTTGAACAGATGCGTAGTTCTCGAGATATATCAAGATATTTAAAAGTTCCGAAGCCGCACCAACATAATAGAGATACAGAAACACCGTGGCCCCTTTCTTTGAGATAACTCTGCACTATTGCGCGCTGCAAATGCCACTTCCAGCTTAGCTGTGCAGAAGAAGAACAACAAGAAGAAGAAATATCTCGAAATATGTCCGTCAGGCCCCTTCCCTTGAGATAAATCTGCAAATATCTCGGAAACGAAGCGAGCTATGGCAAAATGTTAAGAGACCTTTTTTGTAGAGAATTAAGTTTCCTACTTTTTATGTTCTATGATATTTTCTGATCAGATGCGTAGTTCTCGAGATATATCAAGATATTTAAAAGTTCCGAAGCCGCACCAACATAATAGAGATACAGAAACACCGTGGCCCCTTTCTTTGAGATAACTCTGCACTATTGCGAGCTGCAAATGCCACTTCCAGCTTAGCTGTGCAGAAGAAGAACAACAAGAAGAAGAAATATCTCGAAATATGTCCGTCAGGACCCTTCCCTTGAGATAAATCTGCAAATATCTCGGAAACGAAGCGAGCTATGGCAAAATGTTAAGAGACCTTTTTTGTAGAGAATTATGTTTCCTACAATTTACGTTCTCTGATATTTTTTGATCAGAAGCGTAGTTTTCGAGATATATCGAGATATTTAAAAGTTCCGAAGCCGCACCAACATAATAGAGATACAGAAACACCGTGGCCCCTTTCTTTGAGATAACTCTGCACTATTGCGACCTGCAAATGCCACTTCCAGCTTAGCTGTGCAGAAGAGGAACAACAAGAAGAAGAAATATCTCGGAATATGTCCGTCAGGCCCCTTCCCTTGAGCTAAATCTGCAAATATCTCGGAAACGATGCCAGCTATGGGAAAATGTTAAGAGACCTTTTTTGTAGAGAATTAAGTTTCCTACTTTTTATGTTCTATGATATTTTTTGATCAGATGCGTAGTTCTCGAGATATATCAAGATATTTAAAAGCTCCGAAGCTGCACCAACATAATAGAGGTACAGAAACACCGTGGCCCCTTTCTTTGAGATAACTCAGCACTATTGCGAGCTGGAAATGCCACTTCCAGTTTAGCTGTGCAGAAGAAGAACAACAAGAAGAAGAAATATCTCGAAATATGTCCGTTAGGCCCCTTCCCTTGAGATAAATCTGCAAATATCTCGGAAACGAAGCGAGGTATGGCAAAATGTTAAGAGACCTTTTTTGTAGAGAATTAAGTTTCCTACTTTTTATGTTCTATGATATTTTTTGATCAGATGCGTAGTTCTCGAGATATATCAAGATATTTAAAAGTTCCGAAGCCGCACCAACATAATAGAGATACAGAAACACCGTGGCCCCTTTCTTTGAGATAACTCTGCACTATTGCGAGCTGCAAATGCCACTTCCAGCTTAGCTGTGCAGAAGAAGAACAACAAGAAGAAGAAATATCTCGAAATATGTCCGTCAGGCCCCTTCCCTTGAGATAAATCTGCAAATATCTCGGAAACGAAGCGAGCTATGGCAAAATGTTGAGAGACCTTTTTTGTAGAAAATCAGGATTCCTACTTTTTATGTTCTATGATATTTTTTGATCAGATGCGTAGTTCTCGAGATATATCAAGGTATTTAAAAGTTCCGAAGCCGCACCAACATAATAGAGATACAGAAACACCGTGGCCCCTTTCTTTGAGATAACTCTACACTATTGCGCGCTGCAAATGCCACTTCCAGCTTAGCTGTGCAGAAGAAGAACAACAAGAAGAAGAAATATCTCGAAATATGTCCGTCAGGCCCCTTCCCTCGAGATAAATCTGCAAATATCTCGGAAACGAAGCGAGCTATGGCAAAATGTTAAGAGACCTTTTTTGTAGAGAATTAAGTTTCCTACTTTCTTTGTTCTATGATATTTTTTGATCGGATGCGTAGTTCTCGAGATATATCAAGATATTTAAAAGTTCCGAAGCCGCACCAACGTAATAGAGATACAGAAACACCGTGGCCCCTTTCTTTGAGATAACTCTGGACTATTGCGAGCTGCAAATGCCACTTCCAGCTTAGGTGTGCAGAAGAACAACAACAAAAAGAAGAAATATCTCGAAATATGTCCGTCAGGCCCCTTCCCTTGAGATAAATCTGCAAATATCTCGGAAACGAAGCGAGCTATGGCAAAATGTTAAGAGACCTCTTTTGTAGAGAATTAAGTTTCCTACTTTTTATGTTCTATGATATTTTTCGATCAGATGCGTAGTTCTCGAGATATATCAAGATATTTAAAAGTTCCGAAGCCGCACCAACATAATAGAGATACAGAAACACCGTGGCCCCTTTCTTTGAGATAACTCTGCACTATTGCGAGCTGCAAATGCCACTTCCAGCTTAGCTGTGCAGAAGAAGAACAACATGAAGAAGAAATATCTGGAAATATGTCCGTCAGGCCCCTTCCCTTGAGATAAATCTGCAAATATCTCGGAAACGAAGCGAGCTACGGCGAAATGTTAAGAGACCTTTTTTGTAGAAAATTAGGATTCCTACTTTTTATGTTCTATGATATTTTTTGAACAGATGCGTAGTTCTCGAGATATATCAAGATATTTAAAAGTTCCGAAGCCGCACCAACATAATAGAGATACAGAAACACCGTGGCCCCTTTCTTTGAGATAACTCTGCACTATTGCGCGCTGCAAATGCCACTTCCAGCTTAGCTGTGCAGAAGAAGAACAACAAGAAGAAGAAATATCTCGAAATATGTCCGTCAGGCCCCTTCCCTTGAGATAAATCTGCAAATATCTCGGAAACGAAGCGAGCTATGGCAAAATGTTAAGAGACCTTTTTTGTAGAGAATTAAGTTTCCTACTTTTTATGTTCTATGATATTTTCTGATCAGATGCGTAGTTCTCGAGATATATCAAGATATTTAAAAGTTCCGAAGCCGCACCAACATAATAGAGATACAGAAACACCGTGGCCCCTTTCTTTGAGATAACTCTGCACTATTGCGAGCTGCAAATGCCACTTCCAGCTTAGCTGTGCAGAAGAAGAACAACAAGAAGAAGAAATATCTCGAAATATGTCCGTCAGGACCCTTCCCTTGAGATAAATCTGCAAATATCTCGGAAACGAAGCGAGCTATGGCAAAATGTTAAGAGACCTTTTTTGTAGAGAATTATGTTTCCTACAATTTACGTTCTCTGATATTTTTTGATCAGAAGCGTAGTTTTCGAGATATATCGAGATATTTAAAAGTTCCGAAGCCGCACCAACATAATAGAGATACAGAAACACCGTGGCCCCTTTCTTTGAGATAACTCTGCACTATTGCGACCTGCAAATGCCACTTCCAGCTTAGCTGTGCAGAAGAGGAACAACAAGAAGAAGAAATATCTCGGAATATGTCCGTCAGGCCCCTTCCCTTGAGCTAAATCTGCAAATATCTCGGAAACGATGCCAGCTATGGGAAAATGTTAAGAGACCTTTTTTGTAGAGAATTAAGTTTCCTACTTTTTATGTTCTATGATATTTTTTGATCAGATGCGTAGTTCTCGAGATATATCAAGATATTTAAAAGCTCCGAAGCTGCACCAACATAATAGAGGTACAGAAACACCGTGGCCCCTTTCTTTGAGATAACTCTGCACTATTGCGAGCTGCAAATGCCACTTCCAGCTTAGCTGTGCAGAAGAGGAACAACAAGAAGAAGAAATATCTCGGAATATGTCCGTCAGGCCCCTTCCCTTGAACTAAATCTGCAAATATCTCGGAAACGATGCCAGTTATGGGAAAATGTTAAGAGACCTTTTTTGTAGAGAATTAAGTTTCCTACTTTTTATGTTCTATGATATTTTTTGATCAGATGCGTAGTTCTCGAGATATATCAAGATATTTAAAAGTTCCGAAGCCGCACCAACATAATAGAGATACAGAAACACCGTGGCCCCTTTCTTTGAGATAACTCTGCACTATTGCGCGCTGCAAATGCCACTTCCAGCTTAGCTGTGCAGAAGAAGAACAACAAGAAGAAGAAATATCTCGAAATATGTCCGTCAGGCCCCTTCCCTCGAGATAAATCTGCAAATATCTCGGAAACGAAGCGAGCTATGGCAAAATGTTAAGAGACCTTTTTTGTAGAAAATTAAGTTTCCTACTTTTTATGTTCTATGATATTTTCTGATCAGATGCGTAGTTCTCGAGATATATCAAGATATTTAAAAGTTCCGAAGCCGCACCAACATAATAGAGATACAGGAACACCGTGGCCCCTTTCTTTGAGATAACTCTGCACTATTGCGAGCTGCAAATGCCACTTCCAGCTTAGCTGTGCAGAAGAAGACCAACATGAAGAAGAAATATCTGGAAATATGTCCGTCAGGCCCCTTCCCTTGAGATAAATCTGCAAATATCTCGGAAACGAAGCGAGCTACGGCGAAATGTTAAGAGACCTTTTTTGTAGAAAATTAGGATTCCTACTTTTTATGTTCTATGATATTTTTTGAACAGATGCGTAGTTCTCGAGATATATCAAGATATTTAAAAGTTCCGAAGCCGCACCAACATAATAGAGATACAGAAACACCGTGGCCCCTTTCTTTGAGATAACTCTGCACTATTGCGCGCTGCAAATGCCACTTCCAGCTTAGCTGTGCAGAAGAAGAACAACAAGAAGAAGAAATATCTCGAAATATGTCCGTCAGGCCCCTTCCCTTGAGATAAATCTGCAAATATCTCGGAAACGAAGCGAGCTATGGCAAAATGTTAAGAGACCTTTTTTGTAGAGAATTAAGTTTCCTACTTTTTATGTTCTATGATATTTTCTGATCAGATGCGTAGTTCTCGAGATATATCAAGATATTTAAAAGTTCCGAAGCCGCACCAACATAATAGAGATACAGAAACACCGTGGCCCCTTTCTTTGAGATAACTCTGCACTACTGAGAGCTGCAAATGCCACTTCCAGCTTAGCTGTGCAGAAGAAGAACAACAAGAAGAAGAAATATCTCGAAATATGTCCGTCAGGCCCCTTCCCTTGAGATAAATCTGCAAATATCTCGGAAACGAAGCGAGCTATGGCAAAATGTTAAGAGACCATTTTTGTAGAGAATTAAGTTTCCTACTTTTTATGTTCTATGATATTTTTTGATCAGATGCGTAGTTCTCGAGATATATCAAGATATTTAAAAGTTCCGAAGCCGCACCAACATAATAGAGATACAGAAACACCGTGGCCCCTTTCTTTGAGATAACTCTGCACTATTGCGAGCTGCAAATGCCACTTCCAGCTTAGCTGTGCAGAAGAAGAACAACAAGAAGAAGAAATATCTCGAAATATGTCCGTCAGGCCCCTTCCCTTGAGATAAATCTGCAAATATCTCGGAAACGAAGCGAGCTATGGCAAAATGTTAAGAGACCTTTTTTGTAGAGAATTATGTTTCCTACAATTTACGTTCTCTGATATTTTTTGATCAGAAGCGTAGTTTTCGAGATATATCGAGATATTTAAAAGTTCCGAAGCCGCACCAACATAATAGAGATACAGAAACACCGTGGCCCCTTTCTTTGAGATCACTCTGCACTATTGCGACCTGCAAATGCCACTTCCAGCTTAGCTGTGCAGAAGAGGAACAACAAGAAGAAGAAATATCTCGGAATATGTCCGTCAGGCCCCTTCCCTTGAGCTAAATCTGCAAATATCTCGGAAACGATGCCAGCTATGGGAAAATGTTAAGAGACCTTTTTTGTAGAGAATTAAGTTTCCTACTTTTTATGTTCTATGATATTTTTTGATCAGATGCGTAGTTCTCGAGATATATCAAGATATTTAAAAGCTCCGAAGCTGCACCAACATAATAGAGATACAGAAACACCGTGGCCCCTTTCTTTGAGATAACTCTGCACTATTGCGCGCTGCAAATGCCACTTCCAGCTTAGCTGTGCAGAAGAAGAACAACAAGAAGAAGAAATATCTCGAAATATGTCCGTCAGGCCCCTTCCCTTGAGATAAATCTGCAAATATCTCGGAAACGAAGCGAGCTATGGCAAAATGTTAAGAGACCTTTTTTGTAGACAATTAAGTTTCCTACTTTTTATGTTCTATGATATTTTCTGATCAGATGCGTAGTTCTCGAGATATATCAAGATATTTAAAAGTTCCGAAGCCGCACCAACATAATAGAGATACAGAAACACCGTGGCCCCTTTCTTTGAGATAACTCTGCACTACTGCGAGCTGCAAATGCCACTTCCAGCTTAGCTGTGCAGAAGAAGAACAACAAGAAGAAGAAATATCTCGAAATATGTCCGTCAGGCCCCTTCCCTTGAGATAAATCTGCAAATATCTCGGAAACGAAGCGAGCTATGGCAAAATGTTAAGAGACCATTTTTGTAGAGAATTAAGTTTCCTACTTTTTATGTTCTATGATATTTTTTGATCAGATGCGTAGTTCTCGAGATATATCCTGATATTTAAAAGTTCCGAAGCGGCACCGACATAATAGAGATACAGAAACACCGTGGCCCCTTTCTTTGAGGTAACTCTGCACTATTGCGAGCTGCAAATGCCACTTCCAGCTTAGCTGTGCAGCAGAAGAACAACAAGAAGAAGGAATATCTCGAAATATGTCCGTCAGGCCCCTTCCCTTGAGATATATCTGCAAATATCTCGGAAACGAAGCGAGCTACGGCAAAATGTTAAGAGACCTTTTTGGTAGAAAATTAGGTTTCCTACTTTTTATGTTCTACGATATTTTTTGATCAGATGCGTAGTTCTCGAGATATATCAAGATATTTAAAAGTTCCGAAGCCGCACCAACATAATAGAGATACAGAAACACCGTGGCCCCTTTCTTTGCGATAACTCTGCACTATTGCGAGCTGCAAATGCCACTTCCAGCTTAGCTGTGCAGAAGAAGAACAACAAGAAGAAGAAATATCTCGGAATATGTCCGTCAGGCCCCTTCCCTTGAGCTAAATCTGCAAATATCTCGGAAACGATGCCAGCTATGGGAAAATGTTAAGAGACCTTTTTTGTAGAGAATTAAGTTTTCTACTTTTTATGTTTTATGATATTTCTTGATCAGATGCGTAGTTCTCGAGATATATCAAGATATTTAAAAGTTCCGAAGCCGCACCAACATAATAGAGATACAGAATCACCGTGGCCCCTTTCTTTGAGATAACTCTGCACTATTGCGCGCAGCAAATGCCACTTCCAGCTTAGCTGTGCAGAAGAAGAACAACAAGAAGAAGAAATATCTCGAAATATGTCCGTAAGGCCCCTTCCCTTGAGATAAATCTGCAAATATCTCGGAAACGAAGCGAGCTATGGCAAAATGTTAAGAGACCTTTTTTGTAGAGAATTAAGTTTCCTACTTTTTATGTTCTATGATATTTTTCGATCAGAGGCGTAGTTCTCGAGATATGTCAAGATATTTAAAAGTTCCGAAGCCGCACCAACATAATAGAGATACAGAAACACCGTGGCCCCTTTCTTTGAGATAACTCTGCACTATTGCGACCTGCAAATGCCACTTCCAGCTTAGCTGTGCAGAAGAGGAACAACAAGAAGAAGAAATATCTCGGAATATGTCCGTCAGGCCCCTTCCCTTGAGCTAAATCTGCAAATATCTCAGAAACGATGCCAGCTATGGGAAAATGTTAAGAGACCTTTTTTGTAGAGAATTAAGTTTCCTACTTTTTATGTTCTATGATATTTTTTGATCAGATGCGTAGTTCTCGAGATATATCAAGATATTTAAAAGCTCCGAAGCTGCACCAACATAATAGAGGTACAGAAACACCGTGGCCCCTTTCTTTGAGATAACTCTGCACTATTGCGAGCTGCAAATGCCACTTCCAGCTTAGCTGTGCAGAAGAGGAACAACAAGAAGAAGAAATATCTCGGAATATGTCCGTCAGGCCCCTTCCCTTGAGCTAAATCTGCAAATATCTCGGAAACGATGCCAGTTATGGGAAAATGTTAAGAGACCTTTTTTGTAGAGAATTAAGTTTCCTACTTTTTATGTTCTATGATATTTTTTGATCAGATGCGTAGTTCTCGAGATATATCAAGATATTTAAAAGTTCCGAAGCCGCACCAACATAATAGAGATACAGAAACACCGTGGCCCCTTTCTTTGAGATAACTCTGCACTATTGCGCGCTGCAAATGCCACTTCCAGCTTAGCTGTGCAGAAGAAGAACAAGAAGAAGAAGAAATATCTCGAAATATGTCCGTCAGGCCCCTTCCCTTGAGATAAATCTGCAAATATCTCGGAAACGAAGCGAGCTACGGCAAAATGTTAAGAGACCTTTTTTGTAGAAAATTAGGTTTCCTACTTTTTATGTTCTATGATATTTTTTGATCATATGCGTAGTTCTCGAGATATATCAAGATATTTAAAAGTACCGAAGCCGCACCAACATAATAGAGATACAGAAACACCGTGGCCCCTTTCTTTGCGATAACTCTGCACTGTTGCGAGCTGCAAATGCCACTTCCAGCTTAGCTGTGCAGAAGAAGAACAACAAGAAGAAGAAATATCTCGGAATATGTCCGTCAGGCCCCTTCCCTTGAGCTAAATCTGCAAATATCTCGGAAACGATGCCAGCTATGGGAAAATGTTAAGAGACCTTTTTTGTAGAGAATTAAGTTTTCTACTTTTTATGTTTTATGATATTTCTTGATCAGATGCGTAGTTCTCGAGATATATCAAGATATTTAAAAGTTCCGAAGCCGCACCAACATAATAGAGATACAGAATCACCGTGGCCCCTTTCTTTGAGATAACTCTGCACTATTGCGCGCAGCAAATGCCACTTCCAGCTTAGCTGTGCAGAAGAAGAACAACAAGAAGAAGAAATATCTCGAAATATGTCCGTCAGGCCCCTTCCCTTGAGATAAATCTGCAAATATCTCGGAAACGAAGCGAGCTATGGCAAAATGTTAAGAGACCTTTTTTGTAGAGAATTAAGTTTCCTACTTTTTATGTTCTATGATATTTTTTGATCAGATGCGTAGTTCTCGAGATATATCAAGATATTTAAAAGCTCCGAAGCTGCACCAACATAATAGAGATACAGAAACACCGTGGCCCCTTTCTTTGCGATAACTCTGCACTATTGCGAGCTGCAAATGCCACTTCCAGCTTAGCTGTGCAGAAGAAGAACAACAAGAAGAAGAAATATCTCGAAATATGTCCGTCAGGCCCCTTCCCTTGAGATAAATCTGCAAATATCTCGGAAACGAAGCGAGCTATGGCAAAATGTTAAGAGATCTTTTTTGTAGAGAATTAAGTTTCCTACTTTTTATGTTCTATGATATTTTTCGATCAGAAGCGTAGTTCTCGAGATATATCAAGATATTTAAAAGTTTCGAAGCCGCACCAACATAATAGAGATACAGAAACACCGTGGCCCCTTTCTTTGAGATAACTCTGCACTATTGCGACCTGCAAATGCCACTTCCAGCTTAGCTGTGCAGAAGAGGAACAACAAGAAGAAGAAATATCTCGGAATATGTCCGTCAGGCCCCTTCCCTTGAGCTAAATCTGCAAATATCTCGGAAACGATGCCAGCTATGGGAAAATGTTAAGAGACCTTTTTTGTAGAGAATTAAGTTTCCTACTTTTTATGTTCTATGATATTTTTTGATCAGATGCGTAGTTCTCGAGATATATCAAGATATTTAAAAGTTCCGAAGCCGCACCAACATAATAGAGATACAGAATCACCGTGGCCCCTTTCTTTGAGATAACTCTGCACTATTGCGCGCAGCAAATGCCACTTCCAGCTTAGCTGTGCAGAAGAAGAACAACAAGAAGAAGAAATATCTCGAAATATGTCCGTCAGGCCCCTTCCCTTGAGATAAATCTGCAAATATCTCGGAAACGAAGCGAGCTATGGCAAAATGTTAAGAGACCTTTTTTGTAGAGAATTAAGTTTCCTACTTTTTATGTTCTATGATATTTTTTGATCAGATGCGTAGTTCTCGAGATATATCAAGATATTTAAAAGCTCCGAAGCTGCACCAACATAATAGAGATACAGAAACACCGTGGCCCCTTTCTTTGCGATAACTCTGCACTATTGCGAGCTGCAAATGCCACTTCCAGCTTAGCTGTGCAGAAGAAGAACAACAAGAAGAAGAAATATCTCGAAATATGTCCGTCAGGCCCCTTCCCTTGAGATAAATCTGCTAATATCTCGGAAACGAAGCGAGCTATGGCAAAATGTTAAGAGACCTTTTTTGTAGAGAATTAAGTTTCCTACTTTTTATGTTCTATGATATTTTTCGATCAGAGGCGTAGTTCTCGAGATATATCAAGATATTTAAAAGTTTCGAAGCCGCACCAACATAATAGAGATACAGAAACACCGTGGCCCCTCTCTTTGAGATAACTCTGCATGATTGCGAGCTGGAAATGCCACTTCCAGTTTAGCTGTGCAGAAGAAGAACAACAAGAAGAAGAAATATCTCGAAATATGTCCGTCAGGACCCTTCCCTTGAGATAAATCTGCAAATATCTCGGAAACGAAGCGAGCTATTGCAAAACGTTAAGAGACCTTTTTTGTAGAGAATTAAGTTTCCTACTTTTTATGTTCTATGATATTTTTTGATCAGATGCGTAGTTCTCGAGATATATCAAGATATTTAAAAGTTCCGAAGCCGCACCAACATAATAGAGATACAGAAACACCGTGGCCCCTTTCTTTGAGATAACTCTGCACTATTGCGCGCTGCAAATGCCACTTCCAGCTTAGCTGTGCAGAAGAAGAACAACAAGAAGAAGAAATATCTCGAAATATGTCCGTCAGGCCCCTTCCCTTGAGATAAATCTGCAAATATCTCGGAAACGAAGCGAGCTACGGCAAAATGTTAAGAGACCTTTTTGGTAGAAAATTAGGTTTCCTACTTTTTATGTTCTATGATATTTTTTGATCAGATGCGTAGTTCTCGAGATATATCAAGATATTTAAAAGTTCCGAAGCCGCACCAACATAATAGAGATACAGAAACACCGTGGCCCCTTTCTTTGCGATAACTCTGCACTATTGCGAGCTGCAAATGCCACTTCCAGCTTAGCTGTGCAGAAGAAGAACAACAAGAAGAAGAAATATCTCGGAATATGTCCGTCAGGCCCCTTCCCTTGAGCTAAATCTGCAAATATCTCGGAAACGATGCCAGCTACGGGAAAATGTTAAGAGACCTTTTTTGTAGAGAATTAAGTTTTCTACTTTTTATGTTTTATGATATTTCTTGATCAGATGCGTAGTTCTCGAGATATATCAAGATATTTAAAAGTTCCGAAGCCGCACCAACATAATAGAGATACAGAAACACCGTGGCCCCTCTCGTTGAGATAACTCTGCACTATTGCGAGCTGGAAATGCCACTTCCAGTTTAGCTGTGCAGAAGAAGAACAACAAGAAGAAGAAATATCTCGAAATATGTCCGTTAGGCCCCTTCCCTTGAGATAAATCTGCAAATATCTCGGAAACGAAGCGAGCTATGGCAAAATGTTAAGAGACCTTTTTTGTAGAGAATTAAGTTTCCTACTTTTTATGTTCTATGATATTTTTTGATCAGATGCGTAGTTCTCGAGATATATCAAGATATTTAAAAGTTCCGAAGCCGCACCAACATAATAGAGATACAGAAACACCGTGGCCCCTTTCTTTGAGATAACTCTGCACTATTGCGAGCTGTAAATGCCACTTCCAGCTTAGCTGTGCAGAAGAAGAACAACAAGAAGAAGAAATATCTCGAAATATGTCCGTCAGGCCCCTTCCCTTGAGATATATCTGCAAATATCTCGGAAACGAAGCGAGCTATGGCAAAATGTTAAGAGACCTTTTTTGTAGAGAATTATGTTTCCTACAATTTATGTTCTACGATATTTTTTGATCAGAAGCGTAGTTTTCGAGATATATCGAGATATTTAAAAGTTCCGAAGCCGCACCAACATAATAGAGACACAGAAACACCGTGGCCCCTTTCTTTGAGATAACTCTGCACTATTGCGAGCTGCAAATGCCACTTCCAGCTTAGCTGTGCAGAGGAAGAACAACAAGAAGAAGAAATATCTCGAAATATGTCCGTCAGGCCAGTTCCTTTGAGCTGAATCTGCAAATATCTCGGAAACGAAGCGAGCTATGGCAAAATGTTAAGAGACGTTTTTTGTAGAGAATTATATTCCCTACAATTTATGTTCTACGATATTTTTTGATCAGAAGCGTAGTTTTCGAGATATATCGAGATATTTAAAAGTTCCGAAGCCGCACCAACATAATAGAGATACAGAAACACCGTGGCCCCTTTCTTTGAGATATCTCTGCACTAGTGCGAGCTGCAAATGCCACTTCCAGCTTAGCTGTGCAGAAGAAGAACAACAAGAAGAAGAAATATCTCGAAATATGTCCGTCAGGCCCCTTCCCTTGAGATAAATCTGCAAATATCTCGGAAACGAAGCGAGCTATGGCAAAATGTTAAGAGACCTTTTTTGTAGGGAATTAAGTTTCCTACTTTTTATCTTCTATGATATTTTTTGATCAGATGCGTAGTTCTCGAGATATATCAAGATATTTAAAAGTTCCGAAGCCGCACCAACATAATAGAGATACAGAAACACAGTGGCCCCTCTCGTTGAGATAACTCTGCACTATTGCGAGCTGGAAATGCCACTTCCAGTTTAGCTGTGCAGAAGAAGAACAACAAGAAGAAGAAATATCTCGAAATATGTCCGTTAGGCCCCTTCCCTTGAGATAAATCTGCAAATATCTCGGAAACGAAGCGAGCTATGGCAAAATGTTAAGAGACCTTTTTTGTAGAGAATTAAGTTTCCTACTTTTTATGTTCTATGATATTTTTTGATCAGATGCGTAGTTCTCGAGATATATCACGATATTCAAAAGTTCCGAAGCCGCACCAACATAATAGAGATACAGAAACAACGTGGCCCCTTTCTTTGAGATAACTCTGCACTATTGCGAGCTGCAAATGCCACTTCCAGCTTAGCTGTGCAGAAGAAGAACAACAAGAAGAAGAAATATCTCGAAATATGTCCGTCAGGACCCTTCCCTTGAGATAAATCTGCAAATATCTCGGAAACGAAGCGAGCTATTGCAAAACGTTAAGAGACCTTTTTTGTAGAGAATTAAGTTTCCTACTTTTTATGTTCTATGATATTTTTTGATCAGATGCGTAGTTCTCGAGATATATCAAGATATTTAAAAGTTCCGAAGCCGCACCAACATAATAGAGATACAGAAACACCGTGGCCCCTTTCTTTGAGATAACTCTGCACTATTGCGCGCTGCAAATGCCACTTCCAGCTTAGCTGTGCAGAAGAAGAACAACAAGAAGAAGAAATATCTCGAAATATGTCCGTCAGGCCCCTTCCCTTGAGATAAATCTGCAAATATCTCGGAAACGAAGCGAGCTACGGCAAAATGTTAAGAGACCTTTTTGGTAGAAAATTAGGTTTCCTACTTTTTATGTTCTATGATATTTTTTGATCAGATGCGTAGTTCTCGAGATATATCAAGATATTTAAAAGTTCCGAAGCCGCACCAACATAATAGAGATACAGAAACACCGTGGCCCCTTTCTTTGCGATAACTCTGCACTATTGCGAGCTGCAAATGCCACTTCCAGCTTAGCTGTGCAGAAGAAGAACAACAAGAAGAAGAAATATCTCGGAATATGTCCGTCAGGCCCCTTCCCTTGAGCTAAATCTGCAAATATCTCGGAAACGATGCCAGCTATGGGAAAATGTTAAGAGACCTTTTTTGTAGAGAATTAAGTTTTCTACTTTTTATGTTTTATGATATTTCTTGATCAGATGCGTAGTTCTCGAGATATATCAAGATATTTAAAAGTTCCGAAGCCGCACCAACATAATAGAGATACAGAAACACCGTGGCCCCTCTCGTTGAGATAACTCTGCACTATTGCGAGCTGGAAATGCCACTTCCAGTTTAGCTGTGCAGAAGAAGAACAACAAGAAGAAGAAATATCTCGAAATATGTCCGTTAGGCCCCTTCCCTTGAGATAAATCTGCAAATATCTCGGAAACGAAGCGAGCTATGGCAAAATGTTAAGAGACCTTTTTTGTAGAGAATTAAGTTTCCTACTTTTTATGTTCTATGATATTTTTTGATCAGATGCGTAGTTCTCGAGATATATCAAGATATTTAAAAGTTCCGAAGCCGCACCAACATAATAGAGATACAGAAACACCGTGGCCCCTTTCTTTGAGATAACTCTGCACTATTGCGAGCTGTAAATGCCACTTCCAGCTTAGCTGTGCAGAAGAAGAACAACAAGAAGAAGAAATATCTCGAAATATGTCCGTCAGGCCCCTTCCCTTGAGATATATCTGCAAATATCTCGGAAACGAAGCGAGCTATGGCAAAATGTTAAGAGACGTTTTTTGTAGAGAATTATATTCCCTACAATTTATGTTCTACGATATTTTTTGATCAGAAGCGTAGTTTTCGAGATATATCGAGATATTTAAAAGTTCCGAAGCCGCACCAACATAATAGAGATACAGAAACACCGTGGCCCCTTTCTTTGAGATATCTCTGCACTAGTGCGAGCTGCAAATGCCACTTCCAGCTTAGCTGTGCAGAAGAAGAACAACAAGAAGAAGAAATATCTCGAAATATGTCCGTCAGGCCCCTTCCCTTGAGATAAATCTGCAAATATCTCGGAAACGAAGCGAGCTATGGCAAAATGTTAAGAGACCTTTTTTGTAGGGAATTAAGTTTCCTACTTTTTATCTTCTATGATATTTTTTGATCAGATGCGTAGTTCTCGAGATATATCAAGATATTTAAAAGTTCCGAAGCCGCACCAACATAATAGAGATACAGAAACACCGTGGCCCCTCTCGTTGAGATAACTCTGCACTATTGCGAGCTGGAAATGCCACTTCCAGTTTAGCTGTGCAGAAGAAGAACAACAAGAAGAAGAAATATCTCGAAATATGTCCGTTAGGCCCCTTCCCTTGAGATAAATCTGCAAATATCTCGGAAACGAAGCGAGCTATGGCAAAATGTTAAGAGACCTTTTTTGTAGAGAATTAAGTTTCCTACTTTTTATGTTCTATGATATTTTTTGATCAGATGCGTAGTTCTCGAGATATATCACGATATTCAAAAGTTCCGAAGCCGCACCAACATAATAGAGATACAGAAACAACGTGGCCCCTTTCTTTGAGATAACTCTGCACTATTGCGAGCTGCAAATGCCACTTCCAGCTTAGCTGTGCAGAAGAAGAACAACAAGAAGAAGAAATATCTCGAAATATGTCCGTCAGGCCCCTTCCCTTGAGATAAATCTGCAAATATCTCGGAAACGAAGCGAGCTATGGCAAAATGTTTAGAGACCTTTCTTGTAGAGAATTAAGTTTCCTACCTTTTATGTAGTATGATATTTTTTGATCAGATGCGTAGTTCTCGAGATATATCAAGATATTTAAAAGTTCCGAAGCCGCACCAACATAATAGAGATACAGAAACACCGTGGCCCCTTTCTTTGAGATAACTCTGCACTAGTGCGAGCCGCAAATGCCACTTCCAGCTTAGCTGTGCAGAAGAAGAACAACAAGAAGAAGAAATATCTCGAAATATGTCCGTCAGGCCCCTTGCCTTGAGATAAATCTGCAAATATCTCGGAAACGAAGCGAGCTATGGCAAAATGTTAAGAGACCTTTTTTGTAGAGAATTAAGTTTCCTACTTTTTATGTTCTATGATATTTTTTGATCAGATGCGTAGTTCTCGAGATATATCAAGATATTTAAAAGTTCCGAAGTCGCACCAACATAATAGAGATACAGAAACACCGTGGCCCCTTTCTTTGAGATAACTCTGCACTATTGCGAGCTGCAAATGCCACTTCCAGCTTAGCTGTGCAGAGGAAGAACAACAAGAAGAAGAAATATCTCTAAATATGTCCGTCAGGCCAGTTCCTTTGAGCTGAATCTGCAAATATCTCGGAAACGAAGCGAGCTATGGCAAAATGTTAAGAGACGTTTTTTGTAGAGAATTATATTTCCTACAATTTATGTTCTACGATATTTTTTGATCAGAAGCGTAGTTTTCGAGATATATCGAGATATTTAAAAGTTCCGAAGCCGCACCAACATAATAGAGATACAGAAACACCGTGGCCCCATTCTTTGAGATATCTCTGCACTAGTGCGAGCTGCAAATGCCACTTCCAGCTTAGCTGTGCAGAAGAAGAACAACAAGAAGAAGAAATATCTCGAAATATGTCCGTCAGGCCCCTTCCCTTGAGATAAATCTGCAAATATCTCGGAAACGAAGCGAGCTATGGCAAAATGTTAAGAGACCTTTTTTGTAGAGAATTAAGTTTCCTACTTTTCATGTTCTATGATATTTTTTGATCAGATGCGTAGTTCTCGAGATATATCACGATATTTAAAAGTTCCGAAGCCGCACCAACATAATAGAGATACAGAAACACCGTGGCCCCTATCTTTGAGATAACTCTGCACTATTGCGAGCTGCAAATGCCACTTCCAGCTTAGCTGTGCAGAAGAAGAACATCAAGAAGAAGAAATATCTCGAAATATGTCCGTCAGGCCCCTTCCCTTGAGATAAATCTGCAAATATCTCGGAAACGAAGCGAGCTATGGCAAAATGTTTAGAGACCTTTCTTGTAGAGAATTAAGTTTCCTACCTTTTATGTAGTATGATATTTTTTGATCAGATGCGTAGTTCTCGAGATATATCAAGATATGTAAAAGTTCCGAAGCCGCACCAACATAATAGAGATACAGAAACACCGTGGCCCCTTTCTTTGAGATAACTCTGCAATATTGCGCGCTGCAAATGCCACTTCCAGCTTAGCTGTGCAGAGGAAGAACAACAAGAAGAAGAAATATCTCGAAATATGTCCGTCAGGCCAGTTCCTTTGAGCTGAATCTGCAAATATCTCGGAAACGAAGCGAGCTATGGCAAAATGTTAAGAGACGTTTTTTGTAGAGAATTATGTTTCCTACAATTTATGTTCTATGATATTTTTTGATCAGAAGCGTAGTTTTCGAGATATATCGAGATATTTAAAAGTTCCGAAGCCGCACCAACATAATAGGGATACAGAAACACCGTGGCCCCTTTCTTTGAGATAACTCTGCACTAGTGCGAGCCGCAAATGCCACTTCCAGCTTAGCTGTGCAGAAGAAGAACAACAAGAAGAAGAAATATCTCGAAATATGTCCGTCAGGCCCCTTCCCTTGAGATATATCTGCAAATATCTCGGAAACGAAGCGAGCTATGACAAAATGTTAAGAGACCTTTTTTGTAGAGAATTATGTTTCCTACAATTTCTGTTCTATGATCTTTTTTGATCAGAAGCGTAGTTTTCGAGATATATCGAGATATTTAAAAGTTCCGAAGCCGCACCAACATAATAGAGATACAGAAACACCGTGGCCCCTATCTTTGAGATAACTCTGCACTAGTGCGAGCCGCAAATGCCACTTCCAGCTTAGCTGTGCAGAAGAAGAACAACAAGAAGAAGAAATATCTCGAAATATGTCCGTCAGGCCCCTTGCCTTGAGATAAATCTGCAAATATCTCGGAAACCAAGCGAGCTATGGCAAAATGTTAAGAGACCTTTTTTGTAGAGAATTAAGTTTCCTACTTTTTATGTTCTATGATATTTTTTGATCAGATGCGTAGTTCTCGAGATATATCAAGATATTTAAAAGTTCCGAAGCTGCACCAACATAATAGAGGTACGGAAACACCGTGGCCTCTTTCTTTGAGATAACTCTGCACTATTGCGAGCTGCAAATGCCACTTCGAGCTTAGCTGTGCAGAAGAAGAACAACAAGAAGAAGAAATATCTCGAAATATGTCCGTCAGACCCCTTCCCTTGAGATTAATCTGCAAATATCTCGGAAACGAAGCGAGCTATGGCAAAATGTTGAGAGACCTTTTTTGTAGAGAATAATATTTCCTACAATTTAAGTTCTATGATATTTTTTGATCAGAAGCGTAGTTTTCGAGATATATCGAGATATTTAAAAGTTCCGAAGCCGCACCAACATAATAAAGATACAGAAACACCGTGGCCCCTTTCTTTGAGATAACTCTGCACTAGTGCGAGCCGCAAATGCCACTTCCAGCTTAGCTGTGCAGAAGAAGAACAACAAGAAGAAGAAATATCTCGAAATATGTCCGTCAGGCACCTTCCCTTGAGATAAATATGCAAATATCTCGGAAACGAAGCGAGGTATGGCAAAATGTTAAGAGACCTTTTTTGTAGAGAATTAAGTTTCCTACTTTTTATGTTCTATGATATTTTTTGATCAGATGCGTAGTTCTCGAGATATATCAAGATATTTAAAAGTTCCGAAGTCGCACCAACATAATAGAGATACAGAAACACCGTGGCCCCTTTCTTTGAGATAACTCTGCACTATTGCGAGCTGCAAATGCCACTTCCAGCTTAGCTGTGCAGAGGAAGAACAACAAGAAGAAGAAATATCTCTAAATATGTCCGTCAGGCCAGTTCCTTTGAGCTGAATCTGCAAATATCTCGGAAACGAAGCGAGCTATGGCAAAATGTTAAGAGACGTTTTTTGTAGAGAATTATATTTCCTACAATTTATGTTCTACGATATTTTTTGATCAGAAGCGTAGTTTTCGAGATATATCGAGATATTTAAAAGTTCCGAAGCCGCACCAACATAATAGAGATACAGAAACACCGTGGCCCCATTCTTTGAGATATCTCTGCACTAGTGCGAGCTGCAAATGCCACTTCCAGCTTAGCTGTGCAGAAGAAGAACAACAAGAAGAAGAAATATCTCGAAATATGTCCGTCAGGCCCCTTCCCTTGAGATAAATCTGCAAATATCTCGGAAACGAAGCGAGCTATGGCAAAATGTTAAGAGACCTTTTTTGTAGAGAATTAAGTTTCCTACTTTTCATGTTCTATGATATTTTTTGATCAGATGCGTAGTTCTCGAGATATATCACGATATTTAAAAGTTCCGAAGCCGCACCAACATAATAGAGATACAGAAACACCGTGGCCCCTATCTTTGAGATAACTCTGCACTATTGCGAGCTGCAAATGCCACTTCCAGCTTAGCTGTGCAGGAGAAGAACATCAAGAAGAAGAAATATCTCGAAATATGTCCGTCAGGCCCCTTCCCTTGAGATAAATCTGCAAATATCTCGGAAACGAAGCGAGCTATGGCAAAATGTTTAGAGACCTTTCTTGTAGAGAATTAAGTTTCCTACCTTTTATGTAGTATGATATTTTTTGATCAGATGCGTAGTTCTCGAGATATATCAAGATATGTAAAAGTTCCGAAGCCGCACCAACATAATAGAGATACAGAAACACCGTGGCCCCTTTCTTTGAGATAACTCTGCAATATTGCGCGCTGCAAATGCCACTTCCAGCTTAGCTGTGCAGAGGAAGAACAACAAGAAGAAGAAATATCTCGAAATATGTCCGTCAGGCCAGTTCCTTTGAGCTGAATCTGCAAATATCTCGGAAACGAAGCGAGCTATGGCAAAATGTTAAGAGACGTTTTTTGTAGAGAATTATGTTTCCTACAATTTATGTTCTATGATATTTTTTGATCAGAAGCGTAGTTTTCGAGATATATCGAGATATTTAAAAGTTCCGAAGCCGCACCAACATAATAGGGATACAGAAACACCGTGGCCCCTTTCTTTGAGATAACTCTGCACTAGTGCGAGCCGCAAATGCCACTTCCAGCTTAGCTGTGCAGAAGAAGAACAACAAGAAGAAGAAATATCTCGAAATATGTCCGTCAGGCCCCTTCCCTTGAGATATATCTGCAAATATCTCGGAAACGAAGCGAGCTATGACAAAATGTTAAGAGACCTTTTTTGTAGAGAATTATGTTTCCTACAATTTATGTTCTATGATCTTTTTTGATCAGAAGCGTAGTTTTCGAGATATATCGAGATATTTAAAAGTTCCGAAGCCGCACCAACATAATAGAGATACAGAAACACCGTGGCCCCTATCTTTGAGATAACTCTGCACTAGTGCGAGCCGCAAATGCCACTTCCAGCTTAGCTGTGCAGAAGAAGAACAACAAGAAGAAGAAATATCTCGAAATATGTCCGTCAGGCCCCTTGCCTTGAGATAAATCTGCAAATATCTCGGAAACCAAGCGAGCTATGGCAAAATGTTAAGAGACCTTTTTTGTAGAGAATTAAGTTTCCTACTTTTTATGTTCTATGATATTTTTTGATCAGATGCGTAGTTCTCGAGATATATCAAGATATTTAAAAGTTCCGAAGCTGCACCAACATAATAGAGGTACGGAAACACCGTGGCCTCTTTCTTTGAGATAACTCTGCACTATTGCGAGCTGCAAATGCCACTTCGAGCTTAGCTGTGCAGAAGAAGAACAACAAGAAGAAGAAATATCTCGAAATATGTCCGTCAGACCCCTTCCCTTGAGATTAATCTGCAAATATCTCGGAAACGAAGCGAGCTATGGCAAAATGTTGAGAGACCTTTTTTGTAGAGAATAATATTTCCTACAATTTAAGTTCTATGATATTTTTTGATCAGAAGCGTAGTTTTCGAGATATATCGAGATATTTAAAAGTTCCGAAGCCGCACCAACATAATAAAGATACAGAAACACCGTGGCCCCTTTCTTTGAGATAACTCTGCACTAGTGCGAGCCGCAAATGCCACTTCCAGCTTAGCTGTGCAGAAGAAGAACAACAAGAAGAAGAAATATCTCGAAATATGTCCGTCAGGCACCTTCCCTTGAGATAAATATGCAAATATCTCGGAAACGAAGCGAGGTATGGCAAAATGTTAAGAGACCTTTTTTGTAGAGAATTAAGTTTCCTACTTTTTATGTTCTATGATATTTTTTGATCAGATGCGTAGTTCTCGAGATATATCAAGATATTTAAAAGTTCCGAAGCCGCACCAACATAATTGGGATACAGAAACACCGTGGCCCCTTTCTTTGAGATAACTCTGCACTAGTGCGAGCCGCAAATGCCACTTCCAGCTTAGCTGTGCAGAAGAAGAACAACAAGAAGAAGAAATATCTCGAAATATGTCCGTCAGGCCACTTCCCTTGAGATAAATCTGCAAATATCTCGGAAACGAAGCGAGCTATGGCAAAATGTTAAGAGACGTTTTTTGTAGAGAATTATATTTCCTACAATTTATGTTCTATGATATTTTTTGATCAGAAGCGTAGTTCTCGAGATAGATCAAGATACTTAAAAGTTCCGAAGCCGCACCAAGCATAATAGAGATACAGAAACACCGTGGCCCCTCCCTTTGAGATAACTCTGCACTATTGCGAGCTGCAAATGCCACTTCCAGCTTAGCTGTGCAGAAGAAGAACAACAAGAAGAAGAAATATCTCGAAATATGTCCGTCAGGCCCCTTCCCTTGAGATAAATCTGCAAATATCTCGGAAACGAAGCGAGCTATGGCAAAACGTTAAGAGACCTTTTTTGTAGAGAATTAAGTTTCCTACTTTTTAGGTTCTATGATATTTTTTGATCAGATGCGTAGTTCTCGAGATATATCAAGATATTTAAAAGTTCCGAAGCCGCACCAACATAATAGAGATACAGAAACACCGTGGCCCCTTTCTTTGAGATAACTCTGCACTATTGCGAGCTGCAAATGCCACTTCCAGCTTAGCTGCGCAGAGGAAGAACAACAAGAAGAAGAAATATCTCGAAATATGTCCGTCAGGCCAGTTCCTTTGAGCTGTATCTGCAAATATGTCGGAAACGAAGCGAGCTATGGCAAAATGTTAAGAGACGTTTTTTGCAGAGAATTATGTTTCCTACAATTTATGTTCTATGATATTTTTTGATCAGAAGCGTAGTTTTCGAGATATATCGAGATATTTAAAAGTTCCGAAGACGCACCAACATAATAGAGATACAGAAACACCGTGGCCCCTTTCTTTGAGATAACTGTGCACTAGTGCGAGCCGCAAATGCCACTTCCAGCTTAGCTGTGCAGAAGAAGAACAACAAGAAGAAGAAATATCTCGAAATATGTCCGTCAGGCCCCTTCCCTTGAGATAAATCTGCAAATATCTCGGAAACGAAGCGAGCTATGGCAAAATGTTAAGAGACCTTTTTTGTAGAGAATTAAGTTTCCTACTTTTTATGTTCTATGATATTTTTTGATCAGACGCATAGTTCTCGAGATATATCAAGATATGTAAAAGTTCCGAAGCCGCACCAACATAATAGAGATACAGAAACACCGTGGCCCCTTTCTTTGAGATAACTCTGCAATATTGCGCGCTGCAAATGCCACTTCCAGCTTAGCTGTGCAGAGGAAGAACAACAAGAAGAAGAAATATCTCGAAATATGTCCGTCAGGCCAGTTCCTTTGAGCTGAATCTGCAAATATCTCGGAGACGAAGCGAGCTATGGCAAAATGTTAAGAGACGTTTTTTGTAGAGAATTATGTTTCCTACAATTTATGTTCTATGATATTTTTTGATCAGAAGCGTAGTTTTCGAGATATATCGAGATATTTAAAAGTTCCGAAGCCGCACCAACATAATAGGGATACAGAAACACCGTGGCCCCTTTCTTTGAGATAACTCTGCACTAGTGCGAGCCGCAAATGCCACTTCCAGCTTAGCTGTGCAGAAGAAGAACAACAAGAAGAAGAAATATCTCGAAATATGTCCGTCAGGCCCCTTCCCTTGAGATATATCTGCAAATATCTCGGAAACGAAGCGAGCTATGGCAAAATGTTAAGAGACCTTTTTTGTAGAGAATTAAGTTTCCTACTTTTTATGTTCTATGATATTTTTTGATCAGATGCGTAGTTCTCGAGATATATCAAGATATTTAAAAGTTCCGAAGCTGCACCAACATAATAGAGGTACGGAAACACCGTGGCCTCTTTCTTTGAGATAACTCTGCACTATTGCGAGCTGCAAATGCCACTTCGAGCTTAGCTGTGCAGAAGAAGAACAACAAGAAGAAGAAATATCTCGAAATATGTCCGTCAGACCCCTTCCCTTGAGATGAATCTGCAAATATCTCGGAAACGAAGCGAGCTATGGCAAAATGTTGAGAGACCTTTTTTGTAGAGAATAATATTTCCTACAATTTACGTTCTATGATATTTTTTGATCAGAAGCGTAGTTTTCGAGATATATCGAGATATTTAAAAGTTCCGAAGCCGCACCAACATAATAGAGATACAGAAACACCGTGGCCCCTCTCTTTGAGATAACTCTGCACTATTGCGAGCTGCAAATGCCACTTCCAGCTTAGCTGTGCAGAAGAAGAACAACAAGAAGAAGAAATATCTCGAAATATGTCCGTCAGGCCCCTTCCCTTGAGATAAATCTGCAAATATCTCGGAAACGAAGCGAGGTATGGCAAAATGTTAAGAGACCTTTTTTGTAGATAATTAAGTTTCCTACAATTTATGTTCTATGATATTTTTTGATCAGAAGCGTAGTTTTCGAGATATATCGAGATATTTAAAAGTTCCGAAGCCGCACCAACATAATAGAGATACAGAAACACCGTGGCCCCTTTCTTTGGGATAACTCTGCACTATTGCGAGCTGCAAATGCCACTTCCAGCATAGCTGTGCAGAAGAAGAACAACAAGAAGAAGAAATATCTCGAAATATGTCCGTCAGGCCACTTCCCTTGAGATATATCTGCAAATATCTCGGAAACGAAGCGAGCTATGGCAAAATGTTAAGAGACCTTTTTTGTAGAGAATTAAGTTTCCTACTTTTTATGTTCGATGATATTTTTTGATCAGATGCGTAGTTCTCGAGATATATCAAGATATTTAAAAGTTCCGAAGCTGCACCAACATAATAGAGGTACAGAAACACCGTGGCCTCTTTCTTTGAGATAACTCTGCACTATTGCGAGCTGCAAATGCCACTTCGAGCTTAGCTGTGCAGAAGAAGAACAACAAGAAGAAGAAATATCTCGAAATATGTCCGTCAGACCCCTTCCCTTGAGATGAATCTGCAAATATCTCGGAAACGAAGCGAGCTATGGCAAAAGGTTGAGAGACCTTTTTTGTAGAGAATAATATTTCCTACAATTTACGTTCTATGATATTTTTTGATCAGAAGCGTAGTTTTCGAGATATATCGAGATATTTAAAAGTTCCGTAGCCGCACCAACATAATAGAGATACAGAAACACCGTGGCCCCTTTCTTTGAGATAACTCTGCACTATTGCGACCTGCAAATGCCACTTCCAGCTCAGCTGTGCAGAAGAAGAACAACAAGAAGAAGAAATATCTCGAAATATGTCCGTCAGGCCCCTTCCCTTGAGATAAATCTGCAAATATCTCGGAAACGAAGCGAGTTATGGCAAAATGTTAAGAGACCTTTTTTGTAGAGAATTAAGTTTCCTACTTTTTATGTTCTATGATATTTTTTGATCAGATGCGTAGTTCTCGAGATATATCAAGATATTTAAAAGTTCCGAAGCCGCACCAACATAATAGAGATACAGAAACACCGTGGCCTCTTTCTTTGAGATAACTCTGCACTATTGCGAGCTGGAAATGCCACTTCCAGTTTAGCTGTGCAGAAGAAGAACAACAAGAAGAAGAAATATCTCGAAATATGTCCGTCAGGCCAGTTCCTTTGAGCTGAATCTGCAAATATCTCGGAAACGAAGCGAGCTATGGCAAAATGTTAAGAGACGTTTTTTGTAGAGAATTATGTTTCCTACAATTTATGTTCTATGATATTTTTTGATCAGAAGCGTAGTTTTCGAGATATATCGAGATATTTAAAAGTTCCGAAGCCGCACCAACATAATAGGGATACAGAAACACCGTGGCCCCTTTCTTTGAGATAACTCTGCACTAGTGCGAGCCGCAAATGCCACTTCCAGCTTAGCTGTGCAGAAGAAGAACAACAAGAAGAAGAAATATCTCGAAATATGTCCGTCAGGCCACTTCCCTTGAGATAAATCTGCAAATATCTCGGAAACGAAGCGAGCTATGGCAAAATGTTAAGAGACGTTTTTTGTAGAGAATTATATTTCCTACAATTTATGTTCTATGATATTTTTTGATCAGAAGCGTAGTTCTCGAGATAGATCAAGATACTTAAAAGTTCCGAAGCCGCACCAAACATAATAGAGATACAGAAACACCGTGGCCCCTCTCTTTGAGATAACTCTGCACTATTGCGAGCTGCAAATGCCACTTCCAGCTTAGCTGTGCAGAAGAAGAACAACAAGAAGAAGAAATATCTCGAAATATGTCCATGAGGACCCTTCACTTGAGATAAATCTGCAAATATCTCGGAAACGAAGCGAGCTATGGCAAAATGTTAAGAGACCTTTTTTGTAGAGAATTATGTTTCCTACTTTTTATGTTCGATGATATTTTTTGATCAGATGCGTAGTTCTCGAGATATATCAAGATATTTAAAAGTTCCGAAGCTGCACCAACATAATAGAGGTACAGAAACACCGTGGCCTCTTTCTTTGAGATAACTCTGCACTATTGCGAGCTGCAAATGCCACTTCGAGCTTAGCTGTGCAGAAGAAGAACAACAAGAAGAAGAAATATCTCGAAATATGTCCGTCAGACCCCTTCCCTTGAGATGAATCTGCAAATATCTCGGAAACGAAGCGAGCTATGGCAAAATGTTGAGAGACCTTTTTTGTAGAGAATAATATTTCCTACAATTTACGTTCTATGATATTTTTTGATCAGAAGCGTAGTTTTCGAGATATATCGAGATATTTAAAAGTTCCGAAGCCGCACCAACATAATAGAGATACAGAAACACCGTGGCCCCTCTCTTTGAGATAACTCTGCACTATTG
Organism: Osmia lignaria lignaria; assembly: GCF_051020975.1. Lineage (NCBI taxonomy): Eukaryota > Metazoa > Arthropoda > Insecta > Hymenoptera > Megachilidae > Osmia > Osmia lignaria. The sequence continues at coordinate 4,630,744 of NW_027478170.1, read as the reverse complement.
CGAGCTGCAAATGCCACTTCCAGCTCAGCTGTGCAGAAGAAGAACAACAAGAAGAAGAAATATCTCGAAATATGTCCGTCAGGCCCCTTCCCTTGAGATAAATCTGCAAATATCTCGGAAACGAAGCGAGCAATGGCAAAATGTTAAGAGACCTTTTTTGTAGAGAATTAAGTTTCCTACTTTTTATCTTCTATGATATTTTTTGATCAGAAGCGTAGTTTTCGAGATATATCGAGATATTTAAAAGTTCCGAAGCCGCACCAACATAATAGAGATACAGAAACACCGTGGCCCCTTTCGTTGAGATAACTCTGCACTAGTGCGAGCCGCAAATGCCACTTCCAGCTTAGCTGTGCAGAAGAAGAACAACAAGAAGAAGAAATATCTCGAAATATGTCCGTCAGGCCAGTTCCTTTGAGCTGAATCTGCAAGTATCTCGGAAACGAAGCGAGCTATGGCAAAATGTTAAGAGACCTTTTTTGTAGAGAATTAAGTTTCCTACTTTTTATGTTCTATGATATTTTTTGATCAGATGCGTAGTTCTCGAGATATATCAAGATATTTAAAAGTTCCGAAGCCGCACCAACATAATAGGGATACAGAAACACCGTGGCCCCTTTCTTTGAGATAACTCTGCACTAGTGCGAGCCGCAAATGCCACTTCCAGCTTAGCTGTGCAGAAGAAGAACAACAAGAAGAAGAAATATCTCGAAATATGTCCGTCAGGCCCCTCCCCTTGATATAAATCTGCAAATATCTCGGAAACGAAGCGAGCTATGGCAAAATGTTAAGAGACCTTTTTTGTAGAGAATTAAGTTTCCTACTTTTTATGTTCGATGATATTTTTTGATCAGATGCGTAGTTCTCGAGATATATCAAGATATTTAAAAGTTCCGAAGCTGCACCAACATAATAGAGGTACAGAAACACCGTGGCCTCTTTCTTTGAGATAACTCTGCACTATTGCGAGCTGCAAATGCCACTTCGAGCTTAGCTGTGCAGAAGAAGAACAACAAGAAGAAGAAATATCTCGAAATATGTCCGTCAGACCCCTTCCCTTGAGATGAATCTGCAAATATCTCGGAAACGAAGCGAGCTATGGCAAAAGGTTGAGAGACCTTTCTTGTAGAGAATAATATTTCCTACAATTTACGTTCTATGATATTTTTTGATCAGAAGCGTAGTTTTCGAGATATATCGAGATATTTAAAAGTTCCGTAGCCGCACCAACATAATGGAGATACAGAAACACCGTGGCCCCTTTCTTTGAGATAACTCTGCACTATTGCGACCTGCAAATGCCACTTCCAGCTCAGCTGTGCAGAAGAAGAACAACAAGAAGGAGAAATATCTCGAAATATGTCCGTCAGGCACCTTCCCTTGAGATAAATATGCAAATATCTCGGAAACGAAGCGAGCTATGGCAAAATGTTAAGAGACCTTTTTTGTAGAGAATTAAGTTTCCTACTTTTTATGTTCTATGATATTTTTTGATCAGATGCGTAGTTCTCGAGATATATCAAGATATTTAAAAGTTCCGAAGCCGCACCAACATAATAGAGATACAGAAACACCGTGGCCCCTTTCTTTGAGATAACTCTGCACTATTGCGAGCTGGAAATGCCACTTCCAGTTTAGCTGTGCAGAAGAAGAACAACAAGAAGAAGAAATATCTCGAAATATGTCCGTTAGGCCCCTTCCCTTGAGATAAATCTGCAAATATCTCGGAAACGAAGCGAGCTATGGCAAAATGTTGAGAGACCTTTTTTGTAGAGAATTAAGTTTCCTACTTTTTATGTTCTATGATATTTTTTGATCAGATGCGTAGTTCTCGAGATATATCAAGATATTTAAAAGTTCCGAAGCCGCACCAACATAATAGAGATACAGAAACACCGTGGCCCCTTTCTTTGAGATAACTCTGCACTATTGCGAGCTGGAAATGCCACTTCCAGTTTAGCTGTGCAGAAGAAGAACAACAAGAAGAAGAAATATCTCGAAATATGTCCGTTAGGCCCCTTCCCTTGAGATAAATCTGCAAATATCTCGGAAACGAAGCGAGCTATGGCAAAATGTTAAGAGACGTTTTTTGTAGAGAATTATGTTTCCTACAATTTATGTTCTATGATATTTTTTGATCAGAAGCGTAGTTTCCGAGATATATCGAGATATTTAAAAGTTCCGAAGCTGCACCAACATAATAGAGGTACAGAAACACCGTGGCCTCTTTCTTTGAGATAACTCTGCACTATTGCGAGCTGCAAATGCCACTTCGAGCTTAGCTGTGCAGAAGAAGAACAACAAGAAGAAGAAATATCTCGAAATATGTTCGTTAGGCCCCTTCCCTTGAGATAAATCTGCAAATATCTCGGAAACGAAGCGAGCTATGGCAAAATGTTAAGAGACCTTTTTTGTAGAGAATTAAGTTTCCTACTTTTTATGTTCTATGATATTTTTTGATCAGATGCGTAGTTCTCGAGATATATCAAGATATTTAAAAGTTCCGAAGCCGCACCAACATAATAGAGATACAGAAACACCGTGGCCCCTTTCTTTGAGATAACTCTGCACTATTGCGAGCTGTAAATGCCACTTCCAGCTTAGCTGTGCAGAAGAAGAACAACAAGAAGAAGAAATATCTCGAAATATGTCCGTCAGGCCCCTTCCCTTGAGATATATCTGCAAATATCTCGGAAACGAAGCGAGCTATGGCAAAATGTTAAGAGACCTTTTTTGTAGAGAATTATGTTTCCTACAATTTATGTTCTACGATATTTTTTGATCAGAAGCGTAGTTTTCGAGATATATCGAGATATTTAAAAGTTCCGAAGCCGCACCAACATAATAAAGATACAGAAACACCGTGGCCCCTTTCTTTGAGATAACTCTGCACTAGTGCGAGCCGCAAATGCCACTTCCAGCTTAGCTGTGCAGAAGAAGAACAACAAGAAGAAGAAATATCTCGAAATATGTCCGTCAGGCCCCTTCCCTTGAGATAAATCTGCAAATATCTCGGAAACGAAGCGAGCTATGGCAAAATGTTGAGAGACCTTTTTTGTAGATAATTAAGTTTCCTACTTTTTATGTTCTATGATATTTTTCGATCAGAGGCGTAGTTCTCGAGATATATCAAGATATTTAAAAGTTCCGAAGCCGCACCAACATAATAGAGATACAGAAACACCGTGGCCCCTTTCTTTGAGATAACTCTGCACTATTGCGAGCTGGAAATGCCACTTCCAGTTTAGCTGTGCAGAAGAAGAACAACAAGAAGAAGAAATATCTCGAAATATGTCCGTTAGGCCCCTTCCCTTGAGATAAATCTGCAAATATCTCGGAAACGAAGCGAGCTCTGGCAAAATGTTAAGAGACCTTTTTTGTAGAGAATTAGGTTTCCTACTTTTTATGTTCTATGATATTTTTTGATCAGAAGCGTAGTTTTCGAGATATATCGAGATATTTAAAAGTTCCGAAGCCGCACCAACATAATAAAGATACAGAAACACCGTGGCCCCTTTCTTTGAGATAACTCTGCACTAGTGCGAGCCGCAAATGCCACTTCCAGCTTAGCTGTGCAGAAGAAGAACAACAAGAAGAAGAAATATCTCGAAATATGTCCGTCAGGCACCTTCCCTTGAGATAAATATGCAAATATCTCGGAAACGAAGCGAGCTATGGCAAAATGTTAAGAGACCTTTTTTGTAGAAAATTAAGTTTCCTACTTTTTATGTTCGATGATATTTTTTGATCAGATGCGTAGTTCTCGAGATATATCAAGATATTTAAAAGTTCCGAAGCTGCACCAACATAATAGAGGTACAGAAACACCGTGGCCTCTTTCTTTGAGATAACTCTGCACTATTGCGAGCTGCAAATGCCACTTCGAGCTTAGCTGTGCAGAAGAAGAACAACAAGAAGAAGAAATATCTCGAAATATGTTCGTTAGGCCCCTTCCCTTGAGATAAATCTGCAAATATCTCGGAAACGAAGCGAGCTATGGCAAAATGTTAAGAGACCTTTTTTGTAGAGAATTAAGTTTCCTACTTTTTATGTTCTATGATATTTTTTGATCAGATGCGTAGTTCTCGAGATATATCAAGATATTTAAAAGTTCCGAAGCCGCACCAACATAATAGAGATACAGAAACACCGTGGCCCCTTTCTTTGAGATAACTCTGCACTATTGCGAGCTGTAAATGCCACTTCCAGCTTAGCTGTGCAGAAGAAGAACAACAAGAAGAAGAAATATCTCGAAATATGTCCGTCAGGCCCCTTCCCTTGAGATATATCTGCAAATATCTCGGAAACGAAGCGAGCTATGGCAAAATGTTAAGAGACCTTTTTTGTAGAGAATTATGTTTCCTACAATTTATGTTCTACGATATTTTTTGATCAGAAGCGTAGTTTTCGAGATATATCGAGATATTTAAAAGTTCCGAAGCCGCACCAACATAATAAAGATACAGAAACACCGTGGCCCCTTTCTTTGAGATAACTCTGCACTAGTGCGAGCCGCAAATGCCACTTCCAGCTTAGCTGTGCAGAAGAAGAACAACAAGAAGAAGAAATATCTCGAAATATGTCCGTCAGGCCCCTTCCCTTGAGATAAATCTGCAAATATCTCGGAAACGAAGCGAGCTATGGCAAAATGTTGAGAGACCTTTTTTGTAGATAATTAAGTTTCCTACTTTTTATGTTCTATGATATTTTTCGATCAGAGGCGTAGTTCTCGAGATATATCAAGATATTTAAAAGTTCCGAAGCCGCACCAACATAATAGAGATACAGAAACACCGTGGCCCCTTTCTTTGAGATAACTCTGCACTATTGCGAGCTGGAAATGCCACTTCCAGTTTAGCTGTGCAGAAGAAGAACAACAAGAAGAAGAAATATCTCGAAATATGTCCGTTAGGCCCCTTCCCTTGAGATAAATCTGCAAATATCTCGGAAACGAAGCGAGCTCTGGCAAAATGTTAAGAGACCTTTTTTGTAGAGAATTAGGTTTCCTACTTTTTATGTTCTATGATATTTTTTGATCAGAAGCGTAGTTTTCGAGATATATCGAGATATTTAAAAGTTCCGAAGCCGCACCAACATAATAAAGATACAGAAACACCGTGGCCCCTTTCTTTGAGATAACTCTGCACTAGTGCGAGCCGCAAATGCCACTTCCAGCTTAGCTGTGCAGAAGAAGAACAACAAGAAGAAGAAATATCTCGAAATATGTCCGTCAGGCACCTTCCCTTGAGATAAATATGCAAATATCTCGGAAACGAAGCGAGCTATGGCAAAATGTTAAGAGACCTTTTTTGTAGAGAATTAAGTTTCCTACTTTTTATGTTCTATGATATTTTTTGATCAGATGCGTAGTTCTCGAGATATATCAAGATATTTAAAAGTTCCGAAGCCGCACCAACATAATAGGGATACAGAAACACCGTGGCCCCTTTCTTTGAGATAACTCTGCACTAGTGCGAGCCGCAAATGCCACTTCCAGCTTAGCTGTGCAGAAGAAGAACAACAAGAAGAAGAAATATCTCGAAATATGTCCATCAGGACCCTTCCCTTGAGATAAATCTGCAAATATCTCGGAAACGAAGCGAGCTATGGCAAAATGTTAAGAGACCTTTTTTGTAGAGAATTAAGTTTCCTACTTTTTATGTTCTATGATATTTTTTGATCAGATGCGTAGTTCTCGAGATATATCAAGGTATTTAAAAGTTCCGAAGCCGCACCAACATAATAGAGATACAGAAACACCGTGGCCCCTTTCTTTGAGATAACTCTGCACCATTGCGAGCTGCAAATGCCACTTCCAGCTTAGCTGTGCAGAAGAAGAACAACAAGAAGAAGAAATATCTCGAAATATGTCCGTCAGGCCCCTTCCCTTGAGATATATCTGCAAATATCTTGGAAACGAAGCGAGCTATGGCAAAATGTTAAGAGACCGTTTTTGTAGAGAATTATGTTTCCTACTTTTTATGTTCTATGATATATTTTGATCAGACGCGTAGTTCTCGAGATATATCAAGATATTTAAAAGTTCCGAAGCCGCACCAACATAATAGAGATACAGAAACACCGTGGCCCCTTTCTTTGAGATATCTCTGCACTATTGCGAGCTGCAAATGCCACTTCCAGCTTAGCTGTGCAGAAGAAGAACAACAAGAAGAAGAAATATCTCGAAATATGTCCGTGAGGCCCCTTCCCTTGAGATAAATCTGCAAATATCTCGGAAACGAAGCGAGCTATGGCAAAATGTTAAGAGACCTTATTTGTAGGGAATTAAGTTTCCTACTTTTTATGTTCTATGATATTTTTTGATCAGATGCGTAGTTCTCGAGATATATCAAGATATTTAAAAGTTCCGAAACCGCACCAACATAATAGAGATACAGAAACACCGTGGCCCCTTTCTTTGAGATAACTCTGCACTAGTGCGAGCCGCAAATGCCACTTCCAGCTTTGCTGTGCAGAAGAAGAACAACAAGAAGAAGAAATATCTCGAAATGTGTCCGTCAGGCCCCTTCCCTTGAAATAAATATGCAAATATCTCGGAAACGAAGCGAGCTATGGCAAAATGTTAAGAGACCTTTTTTGTAGAGAATTAAGTTTCCTACTTTTTATGTTCTATGATATTTTTTGATCAGATGCGTAGTTCTCGAGATATATCAAGATATTTAAAAGTTCCGAAGCCGCACCAACATAATAGAGATACAGAAACACCGTGGCCCCTTTCTTTGAGATAACTCTGCACTATTGCGAGCTGCAAATGCCACTTCCAGCTTAGCTGTGCAGAGGAAGAACAACAAGAAGAAGAAATATCTCGAAATATGTCCGTTAGGCCCCTTCCCTTGAGATAAATCTGCAAATATCTCGGAAACGAAGCGAGCTATGGCAAAATGTTAAGAGACCTTTTTTGTAGAGAATTAAGTTTCCTACTTTTTATGTTCTATGATATTTTTTGATCAGAAGCGTAGTTTTCGAGATATATCGAGATATTTAAAAGTTCCGAAGCCGCACCAACATAATAGAGATACAGAAACACCGTGGCCCCTTTCTTTGAAATAACTGTGCACTAGTGCGAGCCGCAAATGCCACTTCCAGCTTAGCTGTGCAGAAGAAGAACAACAAGAAGAAGAAATATCTCGAAATATGTCCGTCAGGCCCCTTCCCTTGAGATATATCTGCAAATATCTCGGAAACGAAGCGAGCTATGGCAAAATGTTAAGAGACGTTTTTTGTAGAGAATTATGTTTCCTACAATTTATGTTCTATGATATTTTTTGATCAGAAGCGTAGTTTTCGAGATATATCGAGATACTTAAAAGCTCCGAAGCCGCACCAACATAATAGAGATACAGAAACACCGTGGCCCCTTTCTTTGAGATAACTGTGCACTAGTGCGAGCCGCAAATGCCACTTCCAGCTTAGCTGTGCAGAAGAAGAACAACAAGAAGAAGAAATATCTCGAAATATGTCCGTGAGGCCCCTTCCCTTGAGATAAATCTGCAAATATCTCGGAAACGAAGCGAGCTATGGCAAAATGTTAAGAGACCTTATTTGTAGAGAATTAAGTTTCCTACTTTTTATGTTCTATGATATTTTTTGATCAGATGCGTAGTTCTCGAGATATATCAAGATATTTAAAAGTTCCGAAGCCGCACCAACATAATAGAGATACAGAAACACCGTGGCCCCTTTCTTTGAGATAACTCTGCACTATTGCGAGCTGCAAATGCCACTTCCAGCTTAGCTGTGCAGAGGAAGAACAACAAGAAGAAGAAATATCTCGAAATATGTCCGTTAGGCCCCTTCCCTTGAGATAAATCTGCAAATATCTCGGAAACGAAGCGAGCTATGGCAAAATGTTAAGAGACCTTTTTTGTAGAGAATTAAGTTTCCTACTTTTTATGTTCTATGATATTTTTTGATCAGAAGCGTAGTTTTCGAGATATATCGAGATATTTAAAAGTTCCGAAGCCGCACCAACATAATAGAGATACAGAAACACCGTGGCCCCTTTCTTTGAAATAACTGTGCACTAGTGCGAGCCGCAAATGCCACTTCCAGCTTAGCTGTGCAGAAGAAGAACAACAAGAAGAAGAAATATCTCGAAATATGTCCGTCAGGCCCCTTCCCTTGAGATATATCTGCAAATATCTCGGAAACGAAGCGAGCTATGGCAAAATGTTAAGAGACGTTTTTTGTAGAGAATTATGTTTCCTACAATTTATGTTCTATGATATTTTTTGATCAGAAGCGTAGTTTTCGAGATATATCGAGATACTTAAAAGTTCCGAAGCCGCACCAACATAATAGAGATACAGAAACACCGTGGCCCCTTTCTTTGAGATAACTGTGCACTAGTGCGAGCCGCAAATGCCACTTCCAGCTTAGCTGTGCAGAAGAAGAACAACAAGAAGAAGAAATATCTCGAAATATGTCCGTGAGGCCCCTTCCCTTGAGATAAATCTGCAAATATCTCGGAAACGAAGCGAGCTATGGCAAAATGTTAAGAGACCTTATTTGTAGAGAATTAAGTTTCCTACTTTTTATGTTCTATGATATTTTTTGATCAGATGCGTAGTTCTCGAGATATATCAAGATATTTAAAAGTTCCGAAGCCGCACCAACATAATAGAGATACAGAAACACCGTGGCCCCTTTCTTTGAGATAACTCTGCACTATTGCGAGCTGCAAATGCCACTTCCAGCTTAGCTGTGCAGAGGAAGAACAACAAGAAGAAGAAATATCTCGAAATATGTCCATCAGGCCAGATCCTTTGAGCTGAATCTGCAAATATCTCGGAAACGAAGCGAGCTATGGCAAAATGTTAAGAGACGTTTTTTGTAGAGAATTATGTTTCCTACAATTTATGTTCTATGATATTTTTTGATCAGATGCGTAGTTCTCGAGATATATCAAGATATTTAAAAGTTCCGAAACCGCACCAACATAATAGAGATAGAGAAACACCGTGGCCCCTTTCTTTGAGATAACTCTGCACTAGTGCGAGCCGCAAATGCCACTTCCAGCTTAGCTGTGCAGAAGAAGAACAACAAGAAGAAGAAATATCTCGAAATATGTCCGTTAGGCCCCTTCCCTTGAGATAAATCTGCAAATATCTCGGAAACGAAGCGAGCTATGGCAAAATGTTAAGAGACCTTTTTTGTAGAGAATTAAGTTTCCTACTTTTTATGTGCTATGATATTTTTTGATCAGAAGCGTAGTTTTCGAGATATATCGAGATATTTAAAAGTTCCGAAGCCGCACCAACATAATAGAGATACAGAAACACCGTGGCCCCTTTCTTTGAGATAACTCTGCACTAGTGCGAGCCGCAAATGCCACTTCCAGCTTAGCTGTGCAGAAGAAGAACAACAAGAAGAAGAAATATCTCGAAATATGTCCGTCAGGCCCCTTCCCTTGAGATAAATCTGCAAATATCTCGGAAACGAAGAGAGCTATGGCAAAACGTTAAGAGACCTTTTTTGTAGAGAATTAAGTTTCCTACTTTTCATGTTCTATGATATTTTTTGATCAGATGCGTAGTTCTCGAGATATATCAAGATATTTAAAAGTTCCGAAGCCGCACCAACATAATAGAGATACAGAAACACCGTGGCCCCTTTCTTTGAGATAACTCTGCACTATTGCGAGCTGTAAATGCCACTTCCAGCTTAGCTGTGCAGAAGAAGAACAACAAGAAGAAGAAATATCTCGAAATATGTCCGTCAGGCCCCTTCCCTTGAGATATATCTGCAAATATCTCGGAAACGAAGCGAGCTATGGCAAAATGTTAAGAGACGTTTTTTGTAGAGAATTATGTTTCCTACAATTTATGTTCTATGATATTTTTTGATCAGAAGCGTAGTTTGCGAGATATATCGAGATATGTAAAAGTTCCGAAGACGCACCAACATAATAGAGATACAGAAACACCGTGGCCCCTTTCTTTGAGATAACTGTGCACTAGTGCGAGCCGCAAATGCCACTTCCAGCTTAGCTGTGCAGAAGAAGAACAACAAGAAGAAGAAATATCTCGAAATATGTCCGTCAGGCCCCTTCCCTTGAGATAAATCTGCAAATATCTCGGAAACGAAGAGAGCTATGGCAAAATGTTAAGAGACCTTTTTTGTAGAGAATTATGTTTCCTACAATTTATGTTCTATGATATTTTTTGATCAGAAGCGTAGTTTTCGAGATATATCGAGATATTTAAAAGTTCCGAAGCCGCACCAACATAATAGAGATACAGAAACACCGTGGCCCCTTTCTTTGAGATAACTCTGCACTATTGCGAGGTGCAAATGCCACTTCCAGCTTAGCTGTGCAGAGGAAGAACAACAAGAAGAAGAAATATCTCGAAATATGTCCGTCAGGCCAGTTCCTTTGAGCTGAATCTGCAAATATCTCGGAAACGAAGCGAGCTATGGCAAAATGTTAAGAGACGTTTTTTGTAGAGAATTATGTTTCCTACAATTTATGTTCTATGATATTTTTTGATCAGAAGCGTAGTTTTCGAGATATATCGAGATATGTAAAAGTTCCGAAGACGCACCAACATAATAGAGATACAGAAACACCGTGGCCCCTTTCTTCGAGATAACTCTGCACTAGTGCGAGCCGCAAATGCCACTTCCAGCTTAGCTGTGCAGAAGAAGAACAACAAGAAGAAGAAATATCTCGAAATATGTCCGTCAGGCCCCTTCCCTTGAAATAAATATGCAAATATCTCGGAAACGAAGCGAGCTATGGCAAAATGTTAAGAGACCTTTTTTGTAGAGAATTAAGTTTCCTACTTTTTATGTTCTATGATATTTTTTGATCAGATGCGTAGTTCTCGAGATATATCAAGATATTTAAAAGTTCCGAAGCCGCACCAACATAATAGAGATACAGAAACACCGTGGCCCCTTTCTTTGAGATAACTCTGCACTATTGCGAGCTGCAAATGCCACTTCCAGCTTAGCTGTGCAGAGGAAGAACAACAAGAAGAAGAAATATCTCGAAATATGTCCGTCAGGCCAGTTCCTTTGAGCTGAATCTGCAAATATCTCGGAAACGAAGCGAGCTATGGCAAAATGTTAAGAGACGTTTTTTGTAGAGAATTATGTTTCCTACAATTTATGTTCTATGATATTTTTTGATCAGAAGCGTAATTTTCGAGATATATCGAGATATGTAAAAGTTCCGAAGACGCACCAACATAATAGAGATACAGAAACACCGTGGCCCCTTTCTTTGAGATAACTGTGCACTAGTGCGAGCCGCAAATGCCACTTCCAGCTTAGCTGTGCAGAAGAAGAACAACAAGAAGAAGAAATATCTCGAAATATGTCCGTCAGGCCCCTTCCCTTGAGATATATCTGCAAATATCTCGGAAACGAAGCGAGCTATGGCAAAATGTTAAGAGACCGTTTTTGTAGAGAATTATGTTTCCTACTTTTTATGTTCTATGATATTTTTTGATCAGACGCGTAGTTCTCGAGATATATCAAGATATTTAAAAGTTCCGAAGCCGCACCAACATAATAGAGATACAGAAACACCGTGGCCTCTTTCTTTGAGATAACTCTGCACTATTGCGAGCTGCAAATGCCACTTCCAGCTTAGCTGTGCAGAAGAAGAACAACAAGAAGAAGAAATATCTCGAAATATGTCCGTCAGGCCCCTTCCCTTGAGATAAATCTGCAAATATCTCGGAAACGAAGAGAGCTATGGCAAAATGTTAAGAGACCTTTTTTGTAGAGAATTATGTTTCCTACAATTTATGTTCTATGATATTTTTTGATCAGAAGCGTAGTTTTCGAGATATATCGAGATATTTAAAAGTTCCGAAGCCGCACCAACATAATAGAGATACAGAAACACCGTGGCCCCTTTCTTTGAGATAACTCTGCAATAGTGCGAGCCGCAAATGCCACTTCCAGCTTAGCTGTGCAGAAGAAGAACAACAAGAAGAAGAAATATCTCGAAATATGTCCGTCAGGCCCCTTCCCTTGAGATATATCTGCAAATATCTCGGAAACGAAGCGAGCTATGGCAAAATGTTAAGAGACCTTTTTTGTAGAGAATTAAGTTTCCTACTTTTTATGTTCTATGATATTTTTTGATCAGATGCGCAGTTCTCGAGATATATCAAGATACTTAAAAGTTCCGAAGCCGCACCAATATAATAGAGATACCGAAACACCGTGGCCCCTTTCTTTGAGAAAGATCTGCACTATTGCGAGCTGCAAATGCCACTTCCAGCTTAGCTGTGCAGAAGAAGAACAACAAGAAGAAGAAATATCTCGAAATATGTCCGTTAGGCCCCTTCCCTTGAGATAAATCTGCAAATATCTCGGAAACGAAGCGAGCTATGGTAAAATGTTAAGAGACCTTTTTTGTAGAGAATTATGTTTCCTACAATTTATGTTCTATGATATTTTTTGATCAGAAGCGTAGTTTTCGAGATATATCGAGATATTTAAAAGTTCCGAAGCCGCACCAACATAATAGAGATACAGAAACACCGTGGCCCCTTTCTTTGAGATAACTCTGCACTATTGCGAGCTGCAAATACCACTTCCAGCTTAGCTGTGCAGAGCAAGAACAACAAGAAGAAGAAATATCTCGAAATATGTCCGTCAGGCCAGTTCCTTTGAGCTGAATCTGCAAATATCTCGGAAACGAAGCGAGCTATGGCAAAATGTTAAGAGACGTTTTTTGTAGAAAATTATGTTTCCTACAATTTATGTTCTATGATATTTTTTGATCAGAAGCGTAGTTTTCGAGATATATCGAAATATTTAAAAGTTCCGAAGCCGCACCAACATAATGGAGATACAGAAACACCGTGGCCCCTTTCTTTGAGATAACGCTGCACTAGTGCGAGCTGGAAATGCCACTTCCAGTTTAGCTGTGCAGAAGAAGAACAACAAGAAGCAGAAATATCTCGAAATATGTCCGTTAGGCCCCTTCCCTTGAGATAAATCTGCAAATATCTCGGAAACGAAGCGAGCTATGGCAAAATGTTAAGAGACCTTTTTTGTAGAGAATTAAGTTTCCTACTTTTTATGTTCTATGATATTTTTTGATCAGATGCGTAGTTCTCGAGATATATCAAGATATTTAAAAGTTCCGATGCCGCACCAACATAATAGAGATACAGAAACACCGTGGCCCGTCTCTTTGAGATAACTCTGCACTATTGCGAGCTGGAAATGCCACTTCCAGTTTAGCTGTGCAGAAGAAGAACAACAAGAAGAAGAAATATCTCGAAATATGTCCGTTAGGCCCCTTCCCTTGAGATAAATCTGCAAATATCTCGGAAACGAAGCGAGCTATGGCAAAATGTTAAGAGACCTTTTTTGTAGAGAATTATGTTTCCTACAATTTATGTTCTATGATATTTTTTGATCAGAAGCGTAGTTTTCGAGATATATCGAGATATTTAAAAGTTCCGAAGCCGCACCAACATAATAGAGATACAGAAACACCGTGGCCCCTTCCTTTGAGATAACTCTGCACTATTGCGAGGTGCAAATGCCACTTCCAGCTTAGCTGTGCAGAGGAAGAACAACAAGAAGAAGAAATATCTCGAAATATGTCCGTCAGGCCAGTTCCTTTGAGCTGAATCTGCAAATATCTCGGAAACGAAGCGAGCTATGGCAAAATGTTAAGAGACGTTTTTTGTAGAGAATTATGTTTCCTACAATTTATGTTCTATGATATTTTTTGATCAGAAGCGTAGTTTTCGAGATATATCGAGATATTTAAAAGTTCCGAAGCCGCACCAACATAATAGAGATACAGAAACACCGTGGCCCCTTTCTTTGAGATAACTCTGCACTAGTGCGAGCCGCAAATGCCACTTCCAGCTTAGCTGTGCAGAAGAAGAACAACAAGAAGAAGAAATATCTCGAAATATGTCCGTCAGGCCCCTTCCATTGAGATAAATCTGCAAATATCTCGGAAACGAAGCGAGCTATGGCAAAATGTTAAGAGACCCTTTTTGTAGAGAATTAAGTTTCCTACTTTTTATCTTCTATGATATTTTTTGATCAGATGCGTAGTTCTCGAGATATATCAAGATATTTAAAAGTTCCGAATCCGCACCAACATAATAGAGATACAGAAACACCGTGGCCCCTTTCTTTGAGATAACTCTGCACTATTGCGAGCTGCAAATACCACTTCCAGCTTAGCTGTGCAGAGCAAGAACAACAAGAAGAAGAAATATCTCGAAATATGTCCGTCAGGCCAGTTCCTTTGAGCTGAATCTGCAAATATCTCGGAAACGAAGCGAGCTATGGCAAAATGTTAAGAGACGTTTTTTGTAGAGAATTATGTTTCCTACAATTTATGTTCTATGATATTTTTTGATCAGAAGCGTAGTTTTCGAGATATATCGAGATATTTAAAAGTTCCGAAGCCGCACCAACATAATGGAGATACAGAAACACCGTGGCCCCTTTCTTTGAGATAACGCTGCACTAGTGCGAGCTGGAAATGCCACTTCCAGTTTAGCTGTGCAGAAGAAGAACAACAAGAAGCAGAAATATCTCGAAATATGTCCGTTAGGCCCCTTCCCTTGAGATAAATCTGCAAATATCTCGGAAACGAAGCGAGCTATGGCAAAATCTTAAGAGACCTTTTTTGTAGAGAATTAAGTTTCCTACTTTTTATGTTCTATGATATTTTTTGATCAGATGCGTAGTTCTCGAGATATATCAAGATATTTAAAAGTTCCGATGCCGCACCAACATAATAGGGATACAGAAACACCGTGGCCCCTCTCTTTGAGATAACTCTGCACTATTGCGAGCTGGAAATGCCACTTCCAGTTTAGCTGTGCAGAAGAAGAACAACAAGAAGAAGAAATATCTCGAAATATGTCCGTTAGGCCCCTTCCCTTGAGATAAATGTGCAAATATCTCGGAAACGAAGCGAGCTATGGCAAAATGTTAAGAGACCTTTTTTGTAGAGAATTAAGTTTCCTACTTTTTATGCTCTATGATATTTTTTGATCAGATGCGTAGTTCTCGAGATATATCAAGATATTTAAAAGTTCCGAAGCCGCACCAACATAATAGAGATACAGAAACACCGTGGCCACTTTCTTTGAGATAACTCTGCACTATTGCGAGCTGCAAATGCCACTTCCAGCTTAGCTGTGCAGAAGAAGAACAACAAGAAGAAGAAATATCTCGAAATATGTCCGTTAGGCCCCTTCCCTTGAGATAAATGTGCAAATATCTCGGAAACGAAGCGAGCTATGGCAAAATGTTAAGAGACTTTTTTGTAGAGAATTAAGTTTCCTACTTTTTATGCTCTATGATATTTTTTGATCAGATGCGTAGTTCTCGAGATATATCAAGATATTTAAAAGTTCCGAAGCCGCACCAACATAATAGAGATACAGAAACACCGTGGCCACTTTCTTTGAGATAACTCTGCACTATTGCGAGCTGCAAATGCCACTTCCAGCTTAGCTGTGCAGAAGAAGAACAACAAGAAGAAGAAGTATCTCGAAATATGTCCGTCAGGCCCCTTCCCTTGAGATAAATCTGCAAATATCTCGGAAACGAAGAGAGCTATGGCAAAATGTTAAGAGACCTTTTTTGTAGAGAATTATGTTTCCTACAATTTATGTTCTATGATATTTTTCGATCAGAAGCGTAGTTTTCGAGATATATCGAGATATTTAAAAGTTCCGAAGCCGCACCAACATAATAGAGATACAGAAACACCGTGGCCCCTTTCTTTGAGATAACTCTGCACTATTGCGAGCTGCAAATGCCACTTCCAGCTTAGCTGTGCAGAAGAAGAACAACAAGAAGCAGAAATATCTCGAAATATGTCCGTTAGGCCCCTTCCCTTGAGATAAATCTGCAAATATCTCGGAAACGAAGCGAGCTATGGCAAAATGTTAAGAGACCTTTTTTGTAGAGAATTAAGTTTCCTACTTTTTATGTTCTATGATATTTTTTGATCAGATGCGCAGTTCTCGAGATATATCAAGATACTTAAAAGTTCCGAAGACGCACCAATATAATAGAGATACCGAAACACCGTGGCCCCTTTCTTTGAGAAAGCTCTGCACTATTGCGAGCTGCAAATGCCACTTCCAGCTTAGCTGTGCAGAAGAAGAACAACAAGAAGAAGAAATATCTCGAAATATGTCCGTTAGGCCCCTTCCCTTGAGATAAATCTGCAAATATCTCGGAAACGAAGCGAGCTATGGTAAAATGTTAAGAGACCTTTTTTGTAGAGAATTATGTTTCCTACAATTTAAGTTCTATGATATTTTTTGATCAGAAGCGTAGTTTTCGAGATATATCGAGATATTTAAAAGTTCCGAATCCGCACCAACATAATAGAGATACAGAAACACCGTGGCCCCTTTCTTTGAGATAACTCTGCACTATTGCGAGCTGCAAATACCACTTCCAGCTTAGCTGTGCAGAGCAAGAACAACAAGAAGAAGAAATATCTCGAAATATGTCCGTCAGGCCAGTTCCTTTGAGCTGAATCTGCAAATATCTCGGAAACGAAGCGAGCTATGGCAAAATGTTAAGAGACGTTTTTTGTAGAGAATTATGTTTCCTACAATTTATGTTCTATGATATTTTTTGATCAGAAGCGTAGTTTTCGAGATATATCGAGATATTTAAAAGTTCCGAAGCCGCACCAACATAATGGAGATACAGAAACACCGTGGCCCCTTTCTTTGAGATAACGCTGCACTAGTGCGAGCTGGAAATGCCACTTCCAGTTTAGCTGTGCAGAAGAAGAACAACAAGAAGCAGAAATATCTCGAAATATGTCCGTTAGGCCCCTTCCCTTGAGATAAATCTGCAAATATCTCGGAAACGAAGCGAGCTATGGCAAAATGTTAAGAGACCTTTTTTGTAGAGAATTAAGTTTCCTACTTTTTATGCTCTATCATATTTTTTGATCAGATGCGTAGTTCTCGAGATATATCAAGATATTTAAAAGTTCCGAAGCCGCACCAACATAATAGAGATACAGAAATACCGTGGCCACTTTCTTTGAGATAACTCTGCACTATTGCGAGCTGCAAATGCCACTTCCAGCTTAGCTGTGCAGAAGAAGAACAACAAGAAGAAGAAATATCTCGAAATATGTCCGTCAGGCCCCTTCCCTTGAGATAAATCTGCAAATATCTCGGAAACGAAGAGAGCTATGGTAAAATGTTAAGAGACCTTTTTTGTAGAGAATTATGGTTCCTACAATTTATGTTCTATGATATTTTTTGATCAGAAGCGTAGTTTTCGAGATATATCGAGATATTTAAAAGTTCCGAAGCCGCACCAACATAATAGAGATACAGAAACACCGTGGCCCCTTTCTTTGAGATAACTCTGCACTATTGCGAGCTGCAAATGCCACTTCCAGCTTAGCTGTGCAGAAGAAGAACAACAAGAAGCAGAAATATCTCGAAATATGTCCGTTAGGCCCCTTCCCTTGAGATAAATCTGCAAATATCTCGGAAACGAAGCGAGCTATGGCAAAATGTTAAGAGACCTTTTTTGTAGAGAATTAAGTTTCCTACTTTTTATGTTCTATGATATTTTTTGATCAGATGCGCAGTTCTCGAGATATATCAAGATACTTAAAAGTTCCGAAGACGCACCAATATAATAGAGATACCGAAACACCGTGGCCCCTTTCTTTGAGAAAGCTCTGCACTATTGCGAGCTGCAAATGCCACTTCCAGCTTAGCTGTGCAGAAGAAGAACAACAAGAAGAAGGAATATCTCGAAATATGTCCGTTAGGCCCCTTCCCTTGAGATAAATCTGCAAATATCTCGGAAACGAAGCGAGCTATGGTAAAATGTTAAGAGACCTTTTTTGTAGAGAATTATGTTTCCTACAATTTATGTTCTATGATATTTTTTGATCAGAAGCGTAGTTTTCGAGATATATCGAGATATTTAAAAGTTCCGAATCCGCACCAACATAATAGAGATACAGAAACACCGTGGCCCCTTTCTTTGAGATAACTCTGCACTATTGCGAGCTGCAAATACCACTTCCAGCTTAGCTGTGCAGAAGAAGAACAACAAGAAGAAGAAATATCTCGAAATATGTCCGTCAGGCCCCTTCCCTTGAGATATATCTGCAAATATCTCGGAAACGAAGCGAGCTATGGCAAAATGTTAAGAGACCTTTTTTGTAGAGAATTATGTTTCCTACAATTTATGTTCTATGATATTTTTTGATCAGAAGCGTAGTTTTCGAGATATATCGAGATATTTAAAAGTTCCGATGCCGCACCAACATAATAGAGATACAGAAACACCGTGGCCCCTTTCTTTGAGATAACTCTGCACTAGTGCGAGCCGCAAATGCCACTTCCAGCTTAGCTGTGCAGAAGAAGAACAACAAGAAGAAGAAATATCTCGAAATATGTCCGTCAGGCCCCTTCCCTTGAGATAAATCTGCAAATATCTCGGAAACGAAGCGAGCTATGGCAAAATGTTAAGAGACCTTTTTTGTAGGGAATTAAGTTTCCTACTTTTTACCTTCTATGATATTTTTTGATCAGATGCGTAGTTCTCGAGATATATCAAGATATTTAAAAGTTCCGAAGCCGCACCAACATAATAGAGATACAGAAACACCGTGGCCCCTCTCTTTGAGATAACTCTGCACTATTGCGAGCTGGAAATGCCACTTCCAGCTTAGCTGTGCAGAAGAAGAACAACAAGAAGAAGAAATATCTCGAAATATGTCCCTCAGGCCCCTTCCCTTGAGATATATCTGCAAATATCTCGGAAACGAAGTGAGCTATGGCAAAATGTTGAGAGACCTTTTTTGTAGAGAATTATGTTTCCTACAATTTATGTTCTATGATATTTTTTGATCAGAAGCGTAGTTTTCGAGATATATCGAGATACTTAAAAGTTCCGAAGCCGCAGCAACATAATAGAGATACAGAAACACCGTGGCCCCTTTCTTTGAGATAACTCTGCACTATTGCGAGCTGCAAATGCCACTTCCAGCGTAGCTGTGCAGAAGAAGAACAACAAGAAGAAGAAATATCTCGAAATATGTCCGTCAGGCCCCTTCCCTTGAGATAAATCTGGAAATATCTCGGAAACGAAGAGAGCTATGGCAAAATGTTAAGAGACCTTTTTTGTAGAGAATTAAGTTTCCTACTTTTTATGTTCTATGATATTTTTTGATCAGATGCGTAGTTCTCGAGATATATCAAGATATTTAAAAGTTCCGAAGCCGCACCAACGTAATAGAGATACAGAAACACCGTGGCCCCTTTCTTTGAGATAACTCTGCACTATTGCGAGCTGTAAATGCCACTTCCAGCTTAGCTGTGCAGAAGAAGAACAACAAGAAGAAGAAATATCTCGAAATATGTCCGTTAGGCCCCTTCCCTTGAGATAAATCTGCAAATATCTCGGAAACGAAGTGAGCTATGGCAAAATGTTGAGAGACCTTTTTTGTAGAGAATTATGTTTCCTACAATTTATGTTCTATGATATTTTTTGATCAGAAGCGTAGTTTTCGAGATATATCGAGATACTTAAAAGTTCCGAAGCCGCAGCAACATAATAGAGATACAGAAACACCGTGGCCCCTTTCTTTGAGATAACTCTGCACTATTGCGAGGTGCAAATGCCACTTCCAGCTTAGCTGTGCAGAGGGAGAACAACAAGAAGAAGAAATATCTCGAAATATGTCCGTCAGGCCAGTTCCTTTGAGCTGAATCTGCAAATATCTCGGAAACGAAGCGAGCTATGGCAAAATGTTAAGAGACGTTTTTTGTAGAGAATTATGTTTCCTACAATTTATGTTCTATGATATTTTTTGATCAGAAGCGTAGTTTTCGAGATATATCGAGATATTTAAAAGTTCCGAAGCCGCACCAACATAATAGAGATACAGAAACACCGTGGCCCCTTTCTTTGAGATAACTCTGCACTAGTGCGAGCCGCAAATGCCACTTCCAGCTTAGCTGTGCAGAAGAAGAACAACAAGAAGAAGAAATATCTCGAAATATGTCCGTCAGGCCCCTTCCCTTGAGATAAATCTGCAAATATCTCGGAAACGAAGCGAGCTATGGCAAAATGTTAAGAGACCTTTTTTGTAGAGAATTAAGTTTCCTACTTTTTATCTTCTATGATATTTTTTGATCAGATGCGTAGTTCTCGAGATATATCAAGATATTTAAAAGTTCCGAAGCCGCACCAACATAATAGAGATACAGAAACACCGTGGCCCCTTTCTTTGAGATAACTCTGCACTATTGCGAGCTGCAAATGCCACTTCCAGCTTAGCTGTGCAGAAGAAGAACAACAAGAAGAAGAAATATCTCGAAATATGTCCGTCAGGCCACTTCCCTTGAGATAAATCTGCAAATATCTCGGAAACGAAGCGAGCTATGGCAAAATCTTAAGAGACCTTTTTTGTAGAGAATTAAGTTTCCTACTTTTTATCTTCTATGATATTTTTTGATCAGATGCGTAGTTCTCGAGATATATCAAGATATTTAAAAGTTCCGAAGCCGCACCAACATAATAGAGATACAGAAACACCGTGGCCCCTTTCTTTGATATAACTCTGCACTATTGCGAGCTGTAAATGCCACTTCCAGCTTAGCTGTGCAGAAGAAGACCAACAAGAAGAAGAAATATCTCGAAATATGTCCGTTAGGCCCCTTCCCTTGAGATAAATCTGCAAATATCTCGGAAACGAAGCGAGCTATGGCAAAATGTTCAGAGACCTTTTTTGTAGAGAATTAAGTTTCCTACTTTTTATGTTCTATGATATTTTTTGATCAGATGCGTAGTTCTCGAGATATATCAAGATATTTAAAAGTTCCGATGCCGCACCAACATAATAGAGATACAGAAACACCGTGGCCCCTCTCTTTGAGATCACTCTGCACTATTGCGAGCTGGAAATGCCACTTCCAGTTTAGCTGTGCAGAAGAAGAACAACAAGAAGAAGAAATATCTCGAAATATGTCCGTTAGGCCCCTTCCCTTGAGATATATGTGCAAATATCTCGGAAACGAAGCGAGCTATGGCAAAATGTTAAGAGACCTTTTTTGTAGAGAATTAAGTTTCCTACTTTTTATGTTCTATGATATTTTTTGATCAGATGCGTAGTTCTCGAGATATATCAAGATATTTAAAAGTGCCGAAGCCGCACCAACATAATAGAGATACAGAAACACCGTGGCCCCTTTCTTTGAGATAACTCTGCACTATTGCGAGCTGCAAATGCCACTTCCAGCGTAGCTGTGCAGAAGAAGAACAACAAGAAGAAGAAATATCTCGAAATATGTCCGTCAGGCCCCTTCCCTTGAGATAAATCTGGAAATATCTCGGAAACGAAGAGAGCTATGGCAAAATGTTAAGAGACCTTTTTTGTAGAGAATTAAGTTTTCTACTTTTTATGTTCTATGATATTTTTTGATCAGATGCGTAGTTCTCGAGATATATCAAGATATTTAAAAGTTCCGAAGCCGCACCAACATAATAGAGATACAGAAACACCGTGGCCCCTTTCTTTGAGATAACTCTGCACTATTGCGAGCTGTAAATGCCACTTCCAGCTTAGCTGTGCAGAAGAAGAACAACAAGAAGAAGAAATATCTCGAAATATGTCCGTCAGGCCCCTTCCCTTGAGATATATCTGCAAATATCTCGGAAACGAAGCGAGCTATGGCAAAATGTTTAGAGACCTTTTTTGTAGAGAATTATGTTTCCTACAATTTATGTTCTATGATATTTTTTGATCAGAAGCGTAGTTTTCGAGATATATCGAGATATTTAAAAGTTCCGATGCCGCACCAACATAATAGAGATACAGAAACACCGTGGCCCCTTTCTTTGAGATAACTCTGCACTAGTGCGAGCCGCAAATGCCACTTCCAGCTTAGCTGTGCAGAAGAAGAACAACAAGAAGAAGAAATATCTCGAAATATGTCCGTCAGGCCCCTTCCCTTGAGATAAATCTGCAAATATCTCGGAAACGAAGCGAGCTATGGCAAAATGTTAAGAGACCTTTTTTGTAGGGAATTAAGTTTCCTACTTTTTACCTTCTATGATATTTTTTGATCAGATGCGTAGTTCTCGAGATATATCAAGATATTTAAAAGTTCCGAAGCCGCACCAACATAATAGAGATACAGAAACACCGTGGCCCCTCTCTTTGAGATAACTCTGCACT
This sequence comes from Osmia lignaria lignaria, assembly GCF_051020975.1. Taxonomy (NCBI): domain Eukaryota; kingdom Metazoa; phylum Arthropoda; class Insecta; order Hymenoptera; family Megachilidae; genus Osmia; species Osmia lignaria. Next base: position 4,608,531 of record NW_027478170.1, on the reverse strand, counting down.
ATTGCGAGCTGGAAATGCCACTTCCAGCTTAGCTGTGCAGAAGAAGAACAACAAGAAGAAGAAATATCTCGAAATATGTCCCTCAGGCCCCTTCCCTTGAGATATATCTGCAAATATCTCGGAAACGAAGTGAGCTATGGCAAAATGTTGAGAGACCTTTTTTGTAGAGAATTATGTTTCCTACAATTTATGTTCTATGATATTTTTTGATCAGAAGCGTAGTTTTCGAGATATATCGAGATACTTAAAAGTTCCGAAGCCGCAGCAACATAATAGAGATACAGAAACACCGTGGCCCCTTTCTTTGAGATAACTCTGCACTATTGCGAGCTGCAAATGCCACTTCCAGCGTAGCTGTGCAGAAGAAGAACAACAAGAAGAAGAAATATCTCGAAATATGTCCGTCAGGCCCCTTCCCTTGAGATAAATCTGGAAATATCTCGGAAACGAAGAGAGCTATGGCAAAATGTTAAGAGACCTTTTTTGTAGAGAATTAAGTTTCCTACTTTTTATGTTCTATGATATTTTTTGATCAGATGCGTAGTTCTCGAGATATATCAAGATATTTAAAAGTTCCGAAGCCGCACCAACATAATAGAGATACAGAAACACCGTGGCCCCTTTCTTTGAGATAACTCTGCACTATTGCGAGCTGTAAATGCCACTTCCAGCTTAGCTGTGCAGAAGAAGAACAACAAGAAGAAGAAATATCTCGAAATATGTCCGTCAGGCCCCTTCCCTTGAGATATATCTGCAAATATCTCGGAAACGAAGCGAGCTATGGCAAAATGTTAAGAGACCTTTATTGTAGAGAATTATGTTTCCTACAATTTATGTTCTATGATATTTTTTGATCAGAAGCGTAGTTTTCGAGATATATCGAGATATTTAAAAGTTCCGATGCCGCACCAACATAATAGAGATACAGAAACACCGTGGCCCCTTTCTTTGAGATAACTCTGCACTAGTGCGAGCCGCAAATGCCACTTCCAGCTTAGCTGTGCAGAAGAAGAACAACAAGAAGAAGAAATATCTCGAAATATGTCCGTCAGGCCCCTTCCCTTGAGATAAATCTGCAAATATCTCGGAAACGAAGCGAGCTATGGCAAAATGTTGAGAGACCTTTTTTGTAGGGAATTAAGTTTCCTACTTTTTACCTTCTATGATATTTTTTGATCAGATGCGTAGTTCTCGAGATATATCAAGATATTTAAAAGTTCCGAAGCCGCACCAACATAATAGAGATACAGAAACACCGTGGCCCCTCTCTTTGAGATAACTCTGCACTATTGCGAGCTGGAAATGCCACTTCCAGCTTAGCTGTGCAGAAGAAGAACAACAAGAAGAAGAAATATCTCGAAATATGTCCCTCAGGCCCCTTCCCTTGAGATATATCTGCAAATATCTAGGAAACGAAGTGAGCTATGGCAAAATGTTGAGAGACCTTTTTTGTAGAGAATTATGTTTCCTACAATTTATGTTCTATGATATTTTTTGATCAGAAGCGTAGTTTTCGAGATATATCGAGATACTTAAAAGTTCCGAAGCCGCAGCAACATAATAGAGATACAGAAACACCGTGGCCCCTTTCTTTGAGATAACTCTGCACTAGTGCGAGCCGCAAATGCCACTTCCAGCTTAGCTGTGCAGAAGAAGAACAACAAGAAGAAGAAATATCTCGAAATATGTCCGTCAGGCCCCTTCCCTTGAGATAAATCTGCAAATATCTCGGAAACGAAGCGAGCTATGGCAAAATGTTAAGAGACCTTTTTTGTAGAGAATTAAGTTTCCTACTTTTTATGTTCTATGATATTTTTTGATCAGATGCGCAGTTCTCGAGATATATCAAGATATTTAAAAGTTCCGAAGCCGCACCAACATAATAGAGATACAGAAACACCGTGGCCCCTTTCTTTGAGATAACTCTGCACTATTGCGAGCTGCAAATGCCACTTCCAGCTTAGCTGTGCAGAAGAAGAACAACAAGAAGAAGAAATATCTCGAAATATGTCCGTTAGGCCCCTTCCCTTGAGATAAATCTGCAAATGTCTCGGAAACGAAGCGAGCTATGGCAAAATGTTAAGAGACCTTTTTTGTAGAGAATTATGTTTCCTACAATTTATGTTCTATGATATTTTTTGATCAGAAGCGTAGTTTTCGAGATATATCGAGATATTTAAAAGTTCCGAAGCCGCACCAACATAATAGAGATACAGAAACACCGTGGCCCCTTTCTTTGAGATAACTCTGCACTATTGCGAGGTGCAAATGCCACTTCCAGCTTAGCTGTGCAGAGGGAGAACAACAAGAAGAAGAAATATCTCGAAATATGTCCGTCAGGCCAGTTCCTTTGAGCTGAATCTGCAAATATCTCGGAAACGAAGCGAGCTATGGCAAAATGTTAAGAGACGTTTTTTGTAGAGAATTATGTTTCCTACAATTTATGTTCTATGATATTTTTTGATCAGAAGCGTAGTTTTCGAGATATATCGAGATATTTAAAAGTTCCGAAGCCGCACCAACATAATAGAGATACAGAAACACCGTGGCCCCGTTCTTTGAGATAACTCTGCACTAGTGCGAGCCGCAAATGCCACTTCCAGCTTAGCTGTGCAGAAGAAGAACAACAAGAAGAAGAAATATCTCGAAATATGTCCGTCAGGCCCCTTCCCTTGAGATAAATCTGCAAATATCTCGGAAACGAAGCGAGCTATGGCAAAATGTTAAGAGACCTTTTTTGTAGAGAATTAAGTTTCCTACTTTTTATCTTCTATGATATTTTTTGATCAGATGCGTAGTTCTCGAGATATATCAAGATATTTAAAAGTTCCGAAGCCGCACCAACATAATAGAGATACAGAAACACCGTGGCCCCTTTCTTTGAGATAACTCTGCACTATTGCGAGCTGCAAATGCCACTTCCAGCTTAGCTGTGCAGAAGAAGAACAACAAGAAGAAGAAATATCTCGAAATATGTCCGTCAGGCCACTTCCCTTGAGATAAATCTGCAAATATCTCGGAAACGAAGCGAGCTATGGCAAAATCTTAAGAGACCTTTTTTGTAGAGAATTAAGTTTCCTACTTTTTATCTTCTATGATATTTTTTGATCAGATGCGTAGTTCTCGAGATATATCAAGATATTTAAAAGTTCCGAAGCCGCAACAACATAATAGAGATACAGAAACACCGTGGCCCCTTTCTTTGATATAACTCTGCACTATTGCGAGCTGTAAATGCCACTTCCAGCTTAGCTGTGCAGAAGAAGACCAACAAGAAGAAGAAATATCTCGAAATATGTCCGTTAGGCCCCTTCCCTTGAGATAAATCTGCAAATATCTCGGAAACGAAGCGAGCTATGGCAAAATGTTAAGAGACGTTTTTTGTAGAGAATTATGTTTCCTACAATTTATGTTCTATGATATTTTTTGATCAGAAGCGTAGTTTTCGAGATATATCGAGATATTTAAAAGTTCCGAAGCCGCACCAACATAATAGAGATACAGAAACACCGTGGCCCCTTTCTTTGAGATAACTCTGCACTAGTGCGAGCCGCAAATGCCACTTCCAGCTTAGCTGTGCAGAAGAAGAACAACAAGAAGAAGAAATATCTCGAAATATGTCCGTCAGGCCACTTCCCTTGAGATAAATCTGCAAATATCTCGGAAACGAAGCGAGCTATGGCAAAATGTTAAGAGACCTTTTTTGTAGAGAATTAAGTTTCCTACTTTTTATCTTCTATGATATTTTTTGATCAGATGCGTAGTTCTCGAGATATATCAAGATATTTAAAAGTTCCGAAACCGCACCAACATAATAGAGATACAGAAACACCGTGGCCCCTTTCTTTGAGATAACTCTGCACTAGTGCGAGCCGCGAATGCCACTTCCAGCTTAGCTGTGCAGAAGAAGAACAACAAGAAGAAGAAATATCTCGAAATATGTCCGTCAGGCCCCTTCCCTTGAGATAAATCTGCAAATATCTCGGAAACGAAGCGAGCTATGGCAAAATGTTAAGAGACCTATTTTGTAGAGAATTAGGTTTCCTACTTTTTATCTTCTATGATATTTTTTGATCAGATGCGTAGTTCTCGAGGTATATCAAGATATTTAAAAGTTCCGAAGCCGCACCAACATAATAGAGATACAGAAACACCGTGGCCCCTTTCTTTGAGATAACTCTGCACTATTGCGAGCTGCAAATGCCACTTCCAGCTTAGCTGTGCAGAGGAAGAACAACAAGAAGAAGAAATATCTCGAAATATGTCCGTCAGGCCAGTTCCTTTGAGCTGAATCTGCAAATATCTCGGAAACGAAGCGAGCTATGGCAAAATGTTGCGAGACGTTTTTTGTAGAGAATTATGTTTCCTACAATTTATGTTCTATGATATTTTTTGATCAGAAGCGTAGTTTTCGAGATATATCGAGATATTTAAAAGTTCCGAAGACGCACCAACATAATAGAGATACAGAAACACCGTGGCCCCTTTCTTTGAGATAACTGTGCACTAGTGCGAGCCGCAAATGCCACTTCCAGCTTAGCTGTGCAGAAGAAGAACAACAAGAAGAAGAAATATCTCGAAATATGTCCGTCAGGCCCCTTCCCTTGAGATATATCTGCAAATATCTCGGAAACGAAGCGAGCTATGGCAAAATGTTAAGAGACCGTTTTTGTAGAGAATTATGTTTCCTACTTTTTATGTTCTATGATATTTTTTGATCAGACGCGTAGTTCTCGAGATATATCAAGATATTTAAAAGCTCCGAAGCCGCACCAACATAATAGAGATACAGAAACACCGTGGCCTCTTTCTTTGAGATAACTCTGCACTATTGCGAGCTGCAAATGCCACTTCCAGCTTAGCTGTGCAGAAGAAGAACAACAAGAAGAAGAAATATCTCGAAATATGTCCGTCAGGCCCCTTCCCTTGAGATAAATCTGCAAATATCTCGGAAACGAAGCGAGCTATGGCAAAATGTTAAGAGACCTTTTTTGTAGAGAATTAAGTTTCCTACTTTTTATGTTCTATGATATTTTTTGATCAGATGCGTAGTTCTCGAGATATATCAAGATATTTAAAAGTTCCGAAGCCGCACCAACATAATAGAGATACAGAAACACCGTGGCCCCTTTCTTTGAGATAACTCTGCACTAGTGCGAGCCGCAAATGCCACTTCCAGCTTAGCTGTGCAGAAGAAGAACAACAAGAAGAAGAAATATCTCGAAATATGTCCGTTAGGCCCCTTCCCTTGAGATAAATCTGCAAATATCTCGGAAACGAAGCGAGCTATGGCAAAATGTTAAGAGACCTTTTTTGTAGAGAATTAAGTTTCCTACTTTTTATGTTCCATGATATTTCTTGATCAGATGCGTAGTTCTCGAGATATATCAAGATATTTAAAAGTTCCGAAGCCGCACCAACATAATAGAGATACAGAAACAACGTGGCCCCTTTCTTTGAGATAACTCTGCACTATTGCGAGCTGTAAATGCCACTTCCAGCTTAGCTGTGCAGAAGAAGAACAACAAGAAGAAGAAATATCTCGAAATATGTCCGTCAGGCCCCTTCCCTGGAGATAAATCTGCAAATATCTCGGAAACGAAGCGAGCTATGGCAAAATGTTCAGAGACCTTTTTTGAAGAGAATTAAGTTTCCTACTTTTTATCTTCTATGATATTTTTTGATCAGATGCGCAGTTCTCGAGATATATCAAGATATTTAAAAGTTCCGAAGCCGCACCAACATAATAGAGATACAGAAACACCGTGGCCCCTCTCTTTGAGATAACTCTGCACTATTGCGAGCTGTAAATGCCACTTCCAGCTTAGCTGTGCAGAAGAAGAACAACAAGAAGAAGAAATATCTCGAAATATGTCCGTCAGGCCAGTTCCTTTGAGCTGAATCTGCAAATATCTCGGAAACGAAGCGAGCTATGGCAAAATGTTAAGAGACGTTTTTTGTAGAGAATTATGTTTCCTACAATTTATGTTTTATGATATTTTTTGATCAGAAGCGTAGTTTTCGAGATATATCGAGATATTTAAAAGTTCCGAAGCCGCACCAACATAATAGAGATACAGAAACACCGTGGCCCCTCTCTTTGAGATAACTCTGCACTATTGCGAGCTGAAATGCCACTTCCAGCTTAGCTGTGCAGAAGAAGAACAACAAGAAGAAGAAATATCTCGAAATATGTCCGTTAGGCCCCTTCCCTTGAGATAAATCTGCAAATATCTCGGAAACGAAGCGAGCAATGGCAAAATGTTGAGAGACCTTTTTTGTAGAGAATTAAGTTTCCTACTTTTTATGTTCTATGATATTTTTTGATCAGAAGCGTAGTTTTCGAGATATATCGAGATATTTAAAAGTTCCGAAGCCGCACCAACATAATAGAGATACAGAAACACCGTGGCCCCTTTCTTTGAGATAACTCTGCACTATTGCGAGCTGCAAATGCCACTTCCAGCGTAGCTGTGCAGAAGAAGAACAACAAGAAGAAGAAATATCTCGAAATATGTCCGTCAGGCCCCTTCCCTTGAGATAAATCTGGAAATATCTCGGAAACGAAGAGAGCTATGGCAAAATGTTAAGAGACCTTTTTTGTAGAGAATTAAGTTTCCTACTTTTTATGTTCTATGATATTTTTTGATCAGATGCGTAGTTCTCGAGATATATCAAGATATTTAAAAGTTCCGAAGCCGCACCAACATAATAGAGATACAGAAACACCGTGGCCCCTTTCTTTGAGATAACTCTGCACTATTGCGAGCTGTAAATGCCACTTCCAGCTTAGCTGTGCAGAAGAAGAACAACAAGAAGAAGAAATATCTCGAAATATGTCCGTCAGGCCCCTTCCCTTGAGATATATCTGCAAATATCTCGGAAACGAAGTGAGCTATGGCAAAATGTTGAGAGACCTTTTTTGTAGAGAATTATGTTTCCTACAATTTATGTTCTATGATATTTTTTGATCAGAAGCGTAGTTTTCGAGATATATCGAGATATTTAAAAGTTCCGAAGCCGCAGCAACATAATAGAGATACAGAAACACCGTGGCCCCTTTCTTTGAGATAACTCTGCACTAGTGCGAGCCGCAAATGCCACTTCCAGCTTAGCTGTGCAGAAGAAGAACAACAAGAAGAAGAAATATCTCGAAATATGTCCGTCAGGCCACTTCCCTTGAGATAAATCTGCAAATATCTCGGAAACGAAGCGAGCTATGGCAAAATGTTAAGAGACCTTTTTTGTAGAGAATTAAGTTTGCTACTTTTTATGTTCTATGATATTTTTTGATCAGATGCGCAGTTCTCGAGATATATCGAGATATTTAAAAGTTCCGAAGCCGCACCAACATAATAGAGATACAGAAACACCGTGGCCTCTTTCTTTGAGATAACTCTGCACTATTGCGAGCTGCAAATGCCACTTCCAGCTTAGCTGTGCAGAAGAAGAACAACAAGAAGAAGAAATATCTCGAAATATGTCCGTCAGGCCCCTGCCCTTGAGATATATCTGCAAATATCTCGGAAACGAAGCGAGCTATGGCAAAATGTTAAGAGACCTTTTTTGTAGAGAATTATATTTCCTACAATTTATGTTCTATGATATTTTTTGATCAGAAGCGTAGTTTTCGAGATATATCGAGATATTTAAAAGTTACGAAGCCGCACCAACATAATAGAGATACAGAAACACCGTGGCCCCTTTCTTTGAGATAACTCTGCAATAGTGCGAGCCGCAAATGCCACTTCCAGCTTAGCTGTGCAGAAGAAGAACAACAAGAAGAAGAAATATCTCGAAATATGTCCGTCAGGCCCCTTCCCTTGAGATAAATCTGCAAATATCTCGGAAACGAAGCGAGCTATGGCAAAATGTTAAGAGACCTTTTTTGTAGAGAATTAAGTTTCCTACTTTTTATGTTCTATGATATTTTTTGATCAGATGCGTAGTTCTCGAGATATATCAAGATATTTAAAAGTTCCGAAGCCGCACCAACATAATAGAGATACAGAAACACCGTGGCCCCTTTCTTTGAGATAACTCTGCACTAGTGCGAGCCGCAAATGCCACTTCCAGCTTAGCTGTGCAGAAGAAGAACAACAAGAAGAAGAAATATCTCGAAATATGTCCGTCAGGCCAGTTCCTTTGAGCTGAATCTGCAAATATCTCGGAAACGAAGCGAGCTATGGCAAAATGTTAAGAGACGTTTTTTGTAGAGAATTATGTTTCCTACAATTTATGTTCTATGATATTTTTTGATCAGAAGCGTAGTTTTCGAGATATATCGAGATATTTAAAAGTTCTGAAGCCGCACCAACATAATAGAGATACAGAAACACCGTGGCCCCTTTCTTTGAGATAACTCTGCACTAGTGCGAGCCGCAAATGCCACTTCCAGCTTAGCTGTGCAGAAGAAGAACAACAAGAAGAAGAAATATCTCGAAATATGTCCGTCAGGCCCCTTCCCTTGAGATATATCTGCAAATATCTCGGAAACGAAGCGAGCTATGGCAAAATGTTAAGAGACCTTTTTTGTAGAGAATTAAGTTTCCTACTTTTTATCTTCTATGATATTTTTTGATCAGATGCGTAGTTCTCGAGATATATCAAGATATTTAAAAGTTCCGAAGCCGCACCAACATAATAGAGATACAGAAACACCGTGGCCCCTCTCTTTGAGATAACTCTGCACTATTGCGCGCTGCAAATGCCACTTCCAGCTTAGCTGTGCAGAAGAAGAACAACAAGAAGAAGAAATATCTCGAAATATGTCCGTCAGGCCAGTTCCTTTGAGCTGAATCTGCAAATATCTCGGAAACGAAGCGAGCCATGGCGAAATGTTAAGAGACCTTTTTTGTAGAGAATTAAGTTTCCTACTTTTTATCTTCTATGATATTTTTTGATCAGATGCGTTGTTCTCGAGATATATCAAGATATCTAAAAGTTCCGAAGCCGCACCAACATAATAGAGATACAGAAACACCGTGGCCCCTCTCTTTGAGATAACTCTGCACTATTGCGAGCTGCAAATGCCACTTCCAGCTTAGCTGTGCAGAAGAAGAACAACAAGAAGAAGAAATATCTCGAAATATGTCCGTTAGGCCCCTTCCCTTGAGATAAATCTGCAAATATCTCGGAAACGAAGCGAGCAATGGCAAAATGTTAAGAGACCTTTTTTGTAGAGAATTAAGTTTCCTACTTTTTATGTTCTATGATATTTTTTGATCAGAAGCGTAGTTTTCGAGATATATCGAGATATTTAAAAGTTCCGAAGCCGCACCAACATAATAGAGATACAGAAACACCGTGGCCCCTTTCTTTGAGATAACTCTGCACTAGTGCGAGCCGCGAATGCCACTTCCAGCTTAGCTGTGCAGAAGAAGAACAACAAGAAGAAGAAATATCTCGAAATATGTCCGTCAGGCCCCTTCCCTTGAGATAAATCTGCAAATATCTCGGAAACGAAGCGAGCTATGGCAAAATGTTAAGAGACCTTTTTTGTACAGAATTAGGTTTCCTACTTTTTATCTTCTATGATATTTTTTGATCAGATGCGTAGTTCTCGAGATATATCAAGATATTTAAAAGTTCCGAAGCCGCACCAACATAATAGAGATACAGAAACACCGTGGCCCCTTTCTTTGAGATAACTCTGCACTAGTGCGAGCCGCAAATGCCACTTCCAGCTTAGCTGTGCAGAAGAAGAACAACAAGAAGAAGAAATATCTCGAAATATGTCCGTCAGGCCAGTTCCTTTGAGCTGAATCTGCAAATATCTCGGAAACGAAGCGAGCTATGGCAAAATGTTGAGAGACGTTTTTTGTAGAGAATTATGTTTCCTACAATTTATGTTCTATGATATTTTTTGATCAGAAGCGTAGTTTTCGAGATATATCGAGATATTTAAAAGTTCTGAAGCCGCACCAACATAATAGAGATACAGAAACACCGTGGCCCCTTTCTTTGAGATAACTCTGCACTAGTGCGAGCCGCAAATGCCACTTCCAGCTTAGCTGTGCAGAAGAAGAACAACAAGAAGAAGAAATATCTCGAAATATGTCCGTCAGGCCCCTTCCCTTGAGATATATCTGCAAATATCTCGGAAACGAAGCGAGCTATGGCAAAATGTTAAGAGACCTTTTTTGTAGGGAATTAAGTTTCCTACTTTTTATCTTCTATGATATTTTTTGATCAGATGCGTAGTTCTCGAGATATATCAAGATATTTAAAAGTTCCGAAGCCGCACCAACATAATAGAGATACAGAAACACCGTGGCCCCTCTCTTTGAGATAACTCTGCACTATTGCGCGCTGCAAATGCCACTTCCAGCTTAGCTGTGCAGAAGAAGAACAACAAGAAGAAGAAATATCTCGAAATATGTCCGTCAGGCCAGTTCCTTTGAGCTGAATCTGCAAATATCTCGGAAACGAAGCGAGCTATGGCGAAATGTTAAGAGACCTTTTTTGTAGAGAATTAAGTTTCCTCCTTTTTATCTTCTATGATATTTTTTGATCAGATGCGTAGTTCTCGAGATATATCAAGATATCTAAAAGTTCCGAAGCCGCACCAACATAATAGAGATACAGAAACACCGTGGCCCCTCTCTTTGAGATAACTCTGCACTATTGCGAGCTGCAAATGCCACTTCCAGCTTAGCTGTGCAGAAGAAGAACAACAAGAAGAAGAAATATCTCGAAATATGTCCGTTAGGCCCCTTCCCTTGAGATAAATCTGCAAATATCTCGGAAACGAAGCGAGCTATGGCAAAATGTTAAGAGACCTTTTTTGTAGAGAATTAAGTTTCCTACTTTTTATGTTCTATGATATTTTTTGATCAGATGCGTAGTTCTCGAGATATATCAAGATATTTAAAAGTTCCGAAGCCGCACCAACATAATAGAGATACAGAAACACCGTGGCCCCTTTCTTTGAGATAACTCTGCACTATTGCGAGCTGCGAATGCCACTTCCAGCTTAGCTCTGCAGAAGAAGAACAACAAGAAGAAGAAATATCTCGAAATATGTCCGTCAGGCCCCTTCCGTTGAGATAAATCTGCAAATATCTCGGAAACGAAGCGAGCTATGGCAAAATGTTAAGAGACCTTTTTTGTAGAGAATTAAGTTTCCCACTTTTTATGTTCTATGATATTTTTTGATCAGATGAGTAGTTCTCGAGATATATCAAGATATTTAAAAGTGTCGAAGCCGCACCAACATAGTAGAGATACAGAAACACCGTGGCCCCTTTCTTTGAGATAACTCTGCACTATTGCGAGCTGCAAATGCCACTTCCAGCTTAGCTGTGCAGAAGAAGAACAACAAGAAGAAGAAATATCTCGAAATATGTCCGTCAGGCCCCTTCCCTTGAGATAAATCTGCAAATATCTCGGAAACGAAGCGAGCTATGGCAAAATGATTAGAGACCTTTCTTGTAGAGAATTAAGTTTCCTACTTTTTATGTAGTATGATATTTTTTGATCAGATGCGTAGTTCTCGAGATATATCAAGATATTTAAAAGTTCCGAAGCCGCACCAACATAACAGAGATACAGAAACACCGTGGCCCCTTTCTTTGAGATAACTCTGCACTATTGCGCGCTGCAAATGCCACTTCCAGCTTAGCTGTGCAGAAGAAGAACAACAAGAAGAAGAAATATCTCGAAATATGTCCGTTAGGCCCCTTCCCTTGAGATAAATCTGCAAATATCTCGGAAACGAAGCGAGCTATGGCAAAATGTTAAGAGACCTTTTTTGTAGAGAATTAAGTTTCCTACTTTTTATGTTCTATGATATTTTTCGATCAGAGGCGTAGTTCTCGAGATATATCAAGATATTTAAAAGTTCCGAAGCCGCACCAACATAATAGAGATACAGAAACACCGTGGCCCCTTTCTTTGAGATAACTCTGCACGATTGCGAGCTGGAAATGCCACTTCCAATTTAGCTGTGCAGAAGAAGAACAACAAGAAGAAGAAATATCTCGAAATATGTCCATCAGGACCCTTCCCTTGAGATAAATCTGCAAATATCTCGGAAACGAAGCGAGCTATGGCAAAATCTTAAGAGACCTTTTTTGTAGAGAATAATGTTTCCTACAATTTAGGTTCTATGATATTTTTTGATCAGAAGCGTAGTTTTCGAGATATATCGAGATATTTAAAAGTTCCGAAGCCGCACCAACATAATAGAGATACAGAAACACCGTGGCCCCTTTCTTTGAGATAACTCTGCACTATTGCGACCTGCAAATGCCACTTCCAGCTTAGCTGTGCAGAAGAAGAACAACAAGAAGAAGAAATATCTCGAAATATGTCCGTCAGGCCCCTTCCCTTGAGATAAATCTGCAAATATCTCGGAAACGAAGCGAGCTATGGCAAAATGTTTAGAGACCTTTCTTGTAGAGAATTAAGTTTCCTACTTTTTATGTAGTATGATATTTTTTGATCAGATGCATAGTTCTCGAGATATATCAAGATATTTAAAAGTTCCGAAGCCGCACCAACATAACAGAGATACAGAAACACCGTGGCCCCTTTCTTTGAGATAACTCTGCACTATTGTGCGCTGCAAATGCCACTTCCAGCTTAGCTGTGCAGAAGAAGAACAACAAGAAGAAGAAATATCTCGAAATATGTCCGTCAGGCCCCTTCCCTTGAGATAAATCTGCAAATATCTCGGAAACGAAGCGAGCTATGGCAAAATGTTAAGAGACGTTTTTTGTAGAGAATTAAGTTTCCTACTTTTTATGTTCTATGATATTTTTTGATCAGATGCGTAGTTCTCGAGATATATCAAGATATTTAAAAGTTCCGAAGCCGCACCAACATAATAGAGATACAGAAACACCGTGGCCCCTTTCTCTGAGATAACTCTGCACTAGTGCGAGCCGCAAATGCCACTTCCAGCTTAGCTGTGCAGAAGAAGAACAACAAGAAGAAGAAATATCTCGAAATATGTCCGTTAGGCCCCTTCCCTTGAGATAAACCTGCAAATATCTCGGAAACGAAGCGAGCTATGGCAAAATGTTAAGAGACCTTTTTTGTAGAGAATTAAGTTTCCTAGAATTTATGTTCTATGATATTTTTTGATCAGATGCGTAGTTCTCGAGATATATCAAGATATTTAAAAGTTCCGAAGCCGCACCAACATAATAGAGATACAGAAACACCGTGGCCCCTTTCTTTGAGATAACTTTGCACTATTGCGAGCTGTAAATGCCACTTTCAGCTTAGCTGTGCAGAAGAAGAACAACAAGAAGAAGAAATATCTCGAAATATGTCCGTCAGGCCCCTTCCCTTGAGATATATCTGCAAATATCTCGGAAACCAAGCGAGCTATGGCAAAATGTTAAGAGACCTTTTTTGTAGAGAATTATGTTTCCTATAATTTATGTTCTATGATATTTTTTGATCAGAAGCGTAGTTTTCGAAATATATCGAGATATTTAAAAGTTCCGAAGCCGCACCAACATAATAGAGATACAGAAACACCGTGGCCCCTTTCTTTGAGATAACGCTGCACTAGTGCGAGCCGCAAATGCCACTTTCAGCTTAGCTGTGCAGAAGAAGAACAACAAGGAGAAGAAATATCTCGAAATATATCCGTCAGGCCCCGTTCCCTTGAGATAAATCTGCAAATATCTCGGAAACGAAGCGAGCTATGGCAAAATGTTAAGAGACCTTTTTTGTAGAGAATTAAGTTTCCTACTTTTTATGTTCTATGATATTTTTTGATCAGATGCGTAGTTCTCGAGATATATCGAGATATTTAAAAGTTCCGAAGCCGCACCAACATAATAGAGATACAGAAACACCGTGGCCCCTTTCTTTGAGATAACTCTGCACTAGTGCGAGCCGCAAATGCCACTTCCAGCTTAGCTGTGCAGAAGAAGAACAACAAGAAGAAGAAATATCTCGAAATATGTCCGTCATGCCCCTTCCCTTGAGATAAATCTGCAAATATCTCGGAAACGAAGCGAGCTATGGCAAAATGTTAAGAGACCTTTTTTGTAGAGAATTAAGTTTCCTACTTTTTATGTTCTATGATATTTTTTGATCAAATGCGTAGTTCTCGAGATATATCAAAATATTTAAAAGTTCCGAAGCCGCACCAACATAATAGAGATACAGAAACACCGTGGCCCCTTTCTTTGAGATAACTCTGCACTAGTGCGAGCCGCAAATGCCACTTCCAGCTTAGCTGTGCAGAAGAAGAACAACAAGAAGAAGAAATATCTCGAAATATGTCCGTTAGGCCCCTTCCCTTGAGATAAACCTGCAAATATCTCGGAAACGAAGCGAGCTATGGCAAAATGTTAAGAGACCTTTTTTGTAGACAATTAAGTTTCCTACTTTTTATGTTCTATGATATTTTTTCATCAGATGCGTAGTTCTCGAGATATATCAAGATATTTAAAAGTTCCGAAGCCGCACAAACATAATTGAGATACAGAAACACCGTGGCCCCTTTCTTTGAGATAACTCTGCACTATTGCGAGCTGCAAATGCCACTTCCAGCTTAGCTGTGCAGAAGAAGAACAACAAGAAGAAGAAATATCTCGAAATATGTCCGTCAGGCCCCTTCCCTTGAGATAAATCTGCAAATATCTCGGAAACGAAGAGAGCTATGGCAAAATGTTAAGAGACCTTTTTTGTAGAGAATTAAGTTTCCTACAATTTATGTTCTATGATATTTTTTGATCAGAAGCGTAGTTTTCGAGATATATCGAGATATTTAAAAGTTCCGAAGCCGCACCAACATAATAGAGATACAGAAACACCGTGGCCCCTTTCTTTGAGATAACTTTGCACTATTGCGAGCTGTAAATGCCACTTTCAGCTTAGTTGTGCAGAAGAAGAACAACAAGAAGAAGAAATATCTCGAAATATGTCCGTCAGGCCCCTTCCCTTGAGATATATCTGCAAATATCTCGGAAACGAAGCGAGCTATGGCAAAATGTTAAGAGACCTTTTTTGTAGAGAATTATGTTTCCTACAATTTATGTTCTATGATATTTTTTGATCAGAAGCGTAGTTTTCGAGATATATCGAGATATTTAAAAGTTCCGAAGCCGCACCAACATAATAGAGATACAGAAACACCGTGGCCCCTTTCTTTGAGATAACTCTGCACTAGTGCGAGCCGCAAATGCCACTTCCAGCTTAGCTGTGCAGAAGAAGAACAACAAGAAGAAGAAATATCTCGAAATATGTCCGTCATGCCCCTTCCCTTGAGATAAATCTGCAAATATCTCGGAAACGAAGCGAGCTGTGGCAAAATGTTAAGAGACCTTTTTTGTAGAGAATTAAGTTTCCTACTTTTTATGTTCTATGATATTTTTTGATCAGATGCGTAGTTCTCGAGATATATCAAGATATTTAAAAGTTCCGAAGCCGCACCAACATAATAGAGATACAGAAACACCGTGGCCCCTTTCTTTGAGAAAACGCTGCACTAGTGCGAGCCGCAAATGCCACTTCCAGCTTAGCTGTGCAGAAGAAGAACAACAAGAAGAAGAAATATCTCGAAATATGTCCGTCAGGCCCCTTCCCTTGAGATAAATCTGCAAATATCTCGGAAACGAAGCGAGCTATGGCAAAATGTTAAGAGACCTTTTTTGTAGAGAATTAAGTTTCCTACTTTTTATGTTCTATGATATTTTTTGATCAGATGCGTAGTTCTCGAGATATATCAAGATATTTAAAAGTTCCGAAGCCGCACCAACATAATAGAGATACAGAAACACCGTGGCCCCTTTCTTTGAGATAACGCTGCACTAGTGCCAGCCGCAAATGCCACTTCCAGCTTAGCTGTGCAGAAGAAGAACAACAAGAAGAAGAAATATCTCGAAATATGTCCGTCAGGCCCCTTCCCTTGAGATAAATCTGCAAATATCTCGGAAACGAAGCGAGCTATGGCAAAATGTTAAGAGACCTTTTTTGTAGAGAATAATGTTTCCTACAATTTACGTTCTATGATATTTTTTGATCAGAAGCGTAGTTTTCGAGATATATCGAGATATTTAAAAGTTCCGAAGGCGCACCAACATAATAGAGATACAGAAACACCGTGGCCCCTTTCTTTGAGATAACTCTGCACTATTGCGACCTACAAATGCCACTTCCAGCTTAGCTGTGCAGAAGAAGAACAACAAGAAGAAGAAATATCTCGAAATATGTCCGTCAGGCCCCTTCCCTTGGGATATATCTGCAAATATCTCGGAAACGAAGCGAGCTATGGCAAAATGTTAAGAGACGTTTTTTGTAGAGAATTATGTTTCCTACAATTTATGTTCTATGATATTTTTTGATCAGAAGCGTAGTTTTCGAGATATATCGAGATATTTAAAAGTTCCGAAGCCGCACCAACATAATAGAGATACAGAAACACCGTGGCCCCTTTCTTTGAGATAACTGTGTACTAGTGCGAGCCGCAAATGCCACTTCCAGCTTAGCTGTGCAGAAGAAGAACAACAAGAAGAAGAAATATCTCGAAATATGTCCGTTAGGCCCCTTCCCTTGAGATAAACCTGCAAATATCTCGGAAACGAAGCGAGCTATGGCAAAATGTTAAGAGACCTTTTTTGTAGAGAATTAAGTTTCCTACTTTTTATGTTCTATGATATTTTTTGATCAGATGCGTAGTTCTCGAGATATATCAAGATATTTAAAAGTTCCGAAGCCGCACCAACATAACAGAGATACAGAAACACCGTGGCCCCTTTCTTTGAGATAACTGTGTACTAGTGCGAGCCGCAAATGCCACTTCCAGCTTAGCTGTGCAGAAGAAGAACAACAAGAAGAAGAAATATCTCGAAATATGTCCGTTAGGCCCCTTCCCTTGAGATAAACCTGCAAATATCTCGGAAACGAAGCGAGCTATGGCAAAATGTTAAGAGACCTTTTTTGTAGAGAATTAAGTTTCCTACTTTTTATGTTCTATGATATTTTTTGATCAGATGCGTAGTTCTCGAGATATATCAAGATATTTAAAAGTTCCGAAGCCGCACCAACATAACAGAGATACAGAAACACCGTGGCCCCTTTCTTTGAGATAACTCTGCACTATTGGGAGCTGCAAATGCCACTTCCAGCTTAGCTGTGCAGAAGAAGAACAACAAGAAGAAGAAATATCTCGAAATATGTCCGTCATGCCCCTTCCCTTGAGATAAATCTGCAAATATCTCGGAAACGAAGCGAGCTATGGCAAAATGTTAAGAGACCTTTTTTGTAGAGAATTAAGTTTCCTACTTTTTATGTTCTATGATATTTTTTGATCAGATGCGTAGTTCTCGAGATATATCAAGATATTTAAAAGTTCCGAAGCCGCACCAACATAATAGAGATACAGAAACACCGTGGCCCCTTTCTTTGAGATAACGCTGCACTAGTGCCAGCCGCAAATGCCACTTCCAGCTTAGCTGTGCAGAAGAAGAACAACAAGAAGAAGAAATATCTCGAAATATGTCCGTCAGGCCCCTTCCCTTGAGATAAATCTGCAAATATCTCGGAAACGAAGAGAGCTATGGCAAAATGTTAAGAGACCTTTTTTGTAGAGAATTAAGTTTCCTACAATTTATGTTCTATGATATTTTTTGATCAGAAGCGTAGTTTTCGAGATATATCGAGATATTTAAAAGTTCCGAAGCCGCACCAACATAATAGAGATACAGAAACACCGTGGCCCCTTTCTTTGAGATAACTTTGCACTATTGCGAGCTGTAAATGCCACTTTCAGCTTAGTTGTGCAGAAGAAGAACAACAAGAAGAAGAAATATCTCGAAATATGTCCGTCAGGCCCCTTCCCTTGAGATAAATCTGCAAATATCTCGGAAACGAAGCGAGCTATGGCAAAATGTTAAGAGACCTTTTTTGTAGAGAATAATGTTTCCTACAATTTACGTTCTATGATATTTTTTGATCAGAAGCGTAGTTTTCGAGATATATCGAGATATTTAAAAGTTCCGAAGGCGCACCAACATAATAGAGATACAGAAACACCGTGGCCCCTTTCTTTGAGATAACTCTGCACTATTGCGACCTACAAATGCCACTTCCAGCTTAGCTGTGCAGAAGAAGAACAACAAGAAGAAGAAATGTCTCGAAATATGTCCGTCAGGCCCCTTCCCTTGGGATATATCTGCAAATATCTCGGAAACGAAGCGAGCTATGGCAAAATGTTAAGAGACGTTTTTTGTAGAGAATTATGTTTCCTACAATTTATGTTGTATGATATTTTTTGATCAGAAGCGTAGTTTTCGAGATATATCGAGATATTTAAAAGTTCCGAAGCCGCACCAACATAATAGAGATACAGAAACACCGTGGCCCCTTTCTTTGAGATAACTGTGTACTAGTGCGAGCCGCAAATGCCACTTCCAGCTTAGCTGTGCAGAAGAAGAACAACAAGAAGAAGAAATATCTCGAAATATGTCCGTTAGGCCCCTTCCCTTGAGATAAACCTGCAAATATCTCGGAAACGAAGCAAGCTATGGCAAAATGTTAAGAGACCTTTTTTGTAGAGAATTAAGTTTCCTACTTTTTATGTTCTATGATATTTTTTGATCAGATGCGTAGTTCTCGAGATATATCAAGATATTTAAAAGTTCCGAAGCCGCACCAACATAACAGAGATACAGAAACACCGTGGCCCCTTTCTTTGAGATAACTCTGCACTATTGGGAGCTGCAAATGCCACTTCCAGCTTAGCTGTGCAGAAGAAGAACAACAAGAAGAAGAAATATCTCGAAATATGTCCGTCATGCCCCTTCCCTTGAGATAAATCTGCAAATATCTCGGAAACGAAGCGAGCTATGGCAAAATGTTAAGAGACCTTTTTTGTAGAGAATTAAGTTTCCTACTTTTTATGTTCTATGATATTTTTTGATCAGATGCGTAGTTCTCGAGATATATCAAGATATTTAAAAGTTCCGAAGCCGCACCAACATAATAGAGATACAGAAACACCGTGGCCCCTTTCTTTGAGATAACGCTGCACTAGTGCCAGCCGCAAATGCCACTTCCAGCTTAGCTGTGCAGAAGAAGAACAACAAGAAGAAGAAATATCTCGAAATATGTCCGTCAGGCCCCTTCCCTTGAGATAAATCTGCAAATATCTCGGAAACGAAGCGAGCTATGGCAAAATGTTAAGAGACCTTTTTTGTAGAGAATTAAGTTTCCTACTTTTTATGTTCTATGATATTTTTTGATCAGATGCGTAGTTCTCGAGATATATCAAGATATTTAAAAGTTCCGAAGCCGCACCAACATAATAGAGATACAGAAACACCGTGGCCCCTTTCTTTGAGATAACGCTGCACTAGTGCCAGCCGCAAATGCCACTTCCAGCTTAGCTGTGCAGAAGAAGAACAACAAGAAGAAGAAATATCTCGAAATATGTCCGTCAGGCCCCTTCCCTTGAGATAAATCTGCAAATATCTCGGAAACGAAGCGAGCTATGGCAAAATGTTAAGAGACCTTTTTTGTAGAGAATTAAGTTTCCTACTTTTTATGTTCTATGATATTTTTTGATCAAATGCGTAGTTCTCGAGATATATCAAAATATTTAAAAGTTCCGAAGCCGCACCAACATAATAGAGATACAGAAACACCGTGGCCCCTTTCTTTGAGATAACTGTGTACTAGTGCGAGCCGCAAATGCCACTTCCAGCTTAGCTGTGCAGAAGAAGAACAACAAGAAGAAGAAATATCTCGAAATATGTCCGTTAGGCCCCTTCCCTTGAGATAAACCTGCAAATATCTCGGAAACGAAGCGAGCTATGGCAAAATGTTAAGAGACCTTTTTTGTAGAGAATTAAGTTTCCTACTTTTTATGTTCTATGATATTTTTTGATCAGATGCGTAGTTCTCGAGATATATCAAGATATTTAAAAGTTCCGAAGCCGCACCAACATAACAGAGATACAGAAACACCGTGGCCCCTTTCTTTGAGATAACTCTGCACTATTGGGAGCTGCAAATGCCACTTCCAGCTTAGCTGTGCAGAAGAAGAACAACAAGAAGAAGAAATATCTCGAAATATGTCCGTCATGCCCCTTCCCTTGAGATAAATCTGCAAATATCTCGGAAACGAAGCGAGCTATGGCAAAATGTTAAGAGACCTTTTTTGTAGAGAATTAAGTTTCCTACTTTTTATGTTCTATGATATTTTTTGATCAGATGCGTAGTTCTCGAGATATATCAAGATATTTAAAAGTTCCGAAGCCGCACCAACATAATAGAGATACAGAAACACCGTGGCCCCTTTCTTTGAGATAACGCTGCACTAGTGCCAGCCGCAAATGCCACTTCCAGCTTAGCTGTGCAGAAGAAGAACAACAAGAAGAAGAAATATCTCGAAATATGTCCGTCAGGCCCCTTCCCTTGAGATAAATCTGCAAATATCTCGGAAACGAAGCGAGCTATGGCAAAATGTTAAGAGACCTTTTTTGTAGAGAATTAAGTTTCCTACTTTTTATGTTCTATGATATTTTTTGATCAGATGCGTAGTTCTCGAGATATATCAAGATATTTAAAAGTTCCGAAGCCGCACCAACATAATAGAGATACAGAAACACCGTGGCCCCTTTCTTTGAGATAACGCTGCACTAGTGCCAGCCGCAAATGCCACTTCCAGCTTAGCTGTGCAGAAGAAGAACAACAAGAAGAAGAAATATCTCGAAATATGTCCGTCAGGCCCCTTCCCTTGAGATAAATCTGCAAATATCTCGGAAACGAAGCGAGCTATGGCAAAATGTTAAGAGACCTTTTTTGTAGAGAATTAGGTTTCCTACTTTTTATGTTCTATGATATTTTTTGATCAAATGCGTAGTTCTCGAGATATATCAAAATATTTAAAAGTTCCGAAGCCGCACCAACATAATAGAGATACAGAAACACCGTGGCCCCTTTCTTTGAGATAACTCTGCACTAGTGCGAGCCGCAAATGCCACTTCCAGCTTAGCTGTGGAGAAGAAGAACAACAAGAAGAAGAAATATCTCGAAATATGTCCGTCAGGCCCCTTCCCTTGAGATAAATCTGCCAATATCTCGGAAACGAAGCGAGCTATGGCAAAATGTTAAGAGACCTTTTTTGTAGAGAATTAAGTTTCCTACTTTTTATGTTCTATGATATTTTTTGATCAGATGCGTAGTTCTCGAGATATATCAAGATATTTAAAAGTTCCGAAGCCGCACCAACATAATAGAGATACAGAAACACCGTGGCCCCTTTCTTTGAGATAACTCTGCACTAGTGCGAGCCGCAAATGCCACTTCCAGCTTAGCTGTGCAGAAGAAGAACAACAAGAAGAAGAAATATCTCGAAATATGTCCGTTAGGCCCCTTCCCTTGAGATAAACCTGCAAATATCTCGGAAACGAAGCGAGCTATGGCAAAATGTTAAGAGACCTTTTTTGTAGAGAATTAAGTTTCCTACTTTTTATGTTCTATGATATTTTTTGATCAGATGCGTAGTTCTCGAGATATATCAAGATATTTAAAAGTTCCGAAGCCGCACCAACATAACAGAGATACAGAAACACCGTGGCCCCTTTCTTTGAGATAACTCTGCACTATTGCGCGCTGCAAATGCCACTTCCAGCTTAGCTGTGCAGAAGAAGAACAACATGAAGAAGAAATATCTCGAAATATGTCCGTCAGGCCCCTTCCCTTGAGATAAATCTGCAAATATCTCGGAAACGAAGCGAGCTATGGCAAAAAGTTAAGAGACCTTTTTTGTAGAGAATAATGTTTCCTACAATTTACGTTCTATGATATTTTTTGATCAGAAGCGTAGTTTTCGAGATATATCGAGATATTTAAAAGTTCCGAAGGCGCACCAACATAATAGAGATACAGAAACACCGTGGCCCCTTTCTTTGAGATAACTCTGCACTATTGCGACCTACAAATGCCACTTCCAGCTTAGCTGTGCAGAAGAAGAACAACAAGAAGAAGAAATATCTCGAAATATGTCCGTCAGGCCCCTTCCCTTGGGATATATCTGCAAATATCTCGGAAACGAAGCGAGCTATGGCAAAATGTTAAGAGACCTTTTTTGTAGAGAATTAAGTTTCCTACTTTTTATGTTCTATGATATTTTTTGATCAGATGCGTAGTTCTCGAGATATATCAAGATATTTAAAAGTTCCGAAGCCGCACCAACATAATAGAGATACAGAAACACCGTGGCCCCTTTCTTTGAGATAACGCTGCACTAGTGCGAGCCGCAAATGCCACTTCCAGCTTAGCTGTGCAGAAGAAGAACAACAAGAAGAAGAAATATCTCGAAATATGTCCGTCAGGCCCCTTCCCTTGAGATAAATTTGCAAATATCTCGGAAACGAAGCGAGCTATGGCAAAATGTTAAGAGACCTTTTTTGTAGAGAATTAAGTTTCCTACTTTTTATGTTCTATGATATTTTTTGATCAGATGCGTAGTTCTCGAGATATATCAAGATATTTAAAAGTTCCGAAGCCGCACCAACATAATAGAGATACAGAAACACCGTGGCCCCTTTCTTTGAGATAACTCTGCACTAGTGCGAGCCGCAAATGCCACTTCCAGCTTAGCTGTGCAGAAGAAGAACAACAAGAAGAAGAAATATCTCGAAATATGTCCGTCAGGCCCCTTCCCTTGAGATAAATCTGCAAATATCTCGGAAACGAAGCGAGCTATGGCAAAATGTTAAGAGACCTTTCTTGTAGAGAATTAAGTTTCCTACTTTTTATGTAGTATGATATTTTTTGATAAGATGCGTAGTTCTCGAGATATATCAAGATATTTAAAAGTTCCGAAGCCGCACCAACATAACAGAGATACAGAAACACCGTGGCCCCTTTCTTTGAGATAACTCTGCACTATTGCGCGCTGCAAATGCCACTTCCAGCTTAGCTGTGCAGAAGAACAACAACAAGAAGAAGAAATATCTCGAAATATGTCCGTCAGGCCCCTTCCCTTGAGATATATCTGCAAATATCTCGGAAACGAAGCGAGCTATGGCAAAATGTTAAGAGACCTTTTTTGTAGAGAATTAAGTTTCCTACTTTTTATGTTCTATGATATTTTTTGATCAGATGCGTAGTTCTCGAGATATATCGAGATATTTAAATGTTCCGAAGCCGCACAAACATAATAGAGATACAGAAACACCGTGGCCCCTTTCTTTGAGATAACTCTGCACTATTGCGAGCTGCAAATGCCACTTCCAGCTTAGCTGTGCAGAAGAAGAACAACAAGAAGAAGAAATATCTCGAAATATGTCCGTCAGGCCCCTTCCCTTGAGATAAATCTGCAAATATCTCGGAAACGAAGCGAGCTATGGCAAAATGTTAAGAGACCGTTTTTGTAGAGAATTAAGTTTCCTACTTTTTATGTTCTATGATATTTTTTGATCAGATGCGTAGTTCT
Organism: Osmia lignaria lignaria; assembly: GCF_051020975.1. Lineage (NCBI taxonomy): Eukaryota > Metazoa > Arthropoda > Insecta > Hymenoptera > Megachilidae > Osmia > Osmia lignaria. The sequence goes on along the minus strand of NW_027478170.1, from coordinate 4,585,121 downwards.
CGAGATATATCAAGATATTTAAAAGTTCCGAAGCCGCACCAACATAATAGAGATACAGAAACACCGTGGCCCCTTTCTTTGAGATAACGCTGCACTAGTGCGAGCCGCAAATGCCACTTCCAGCTTAGCTGTGCAGAAGAAGAACAACAAGAAGAAGAAATATCTCGAAATATGTCCGTCAGGCCCCTTCCCTTGAGATAAATTTGCAAATATCTCGGAAACGAAGCGAGCTATGGCAAAATGTTAAGAGACCTTTTTTGTAGAGAATTAAGTTTCCTACTTTTTATGTTCTATGATATTTTTTGATCAGATGCGTAGTTCTCGAGATATATCAAGATATTTAAAAGTTCCGAAGCCGCACCAACATAATAGAGATACAGAAACACCGTGGCCCCTTTCTTTGAGATAACTCTGCACTAGTGCGAGCCGCAAATGCCACTTCCAGCTTAGCTGTGCAGAAGAAGAACAACAAGAAGAAGAAATATCTCGAAATATGTCCGTCAGGCCCCTTCCCTTGAGATAAATCTGCAAATATCTCGGAAACGAAGCGAGCTATGGCAAAATGTTAAGAGACCTTTCTTGTAGAGAATTAAGTTTCCTACTTTTTATGTAGTATGATATTTTTTGATAAGATGCGTAGTTCTCGAGATATATCAAGATATTTAAAAGTTCCGAAGCCGCACCAACATAACAGAGATACAGAAACACCGTGGCCCCTTTCTTTGAGATAACTCTGCACTATTGCGCGCTGCAAATGCCACTTCCAGCTTAGCTGTGCAGAAGAACAACAACAAGAAGAAGAAATATCTCGAAATATGTCCGTCAGGCCCCTTCCCTTGAGATATATCTGCAAATATCTCGGAAACGAAGCGAGCTATGGCAAAATGTTAAGAGACCTTTTTTGTAGAGAATTAAGTTTCCTACTTTTTATGTTCTATGATATTTTTTGATCAGATGCGTAGTTCTCGAGATATATCGAGATATTTAAATGTTCCGAAGCCGCACAAACATAATAGAGATACAGAAACACCGTGGCCCCTTGCTTTGAGATAACTCTGCACTATTGCGAGCTGCAAATGCCACTTCCAGCTTAGCTGTGCAGAAGAAGAACAACAAGAAGAAGAAATATCTCGAAATATGTCCGTCAGGCCCCTTCCCTTGAGATAAATCTGCAAATATCTCGGAAACGAAGCGAGCTATGGCAAAATGTTAAGAGACCGTTTTTGTAGAGAATTAAGTTTCCTACTTTTTATGTTCTATGATATTTTTTGATCAGATGCGTAGTTCTCGAGATATATCAAGATATTTAAAAGTTCCGAAGCCGCCCCAACATAATAGAGATACAGAAACACCGTGGCCCCTTTCTTTGAGATAATTCTGCACTATTGCGAGCTGCAAATGCCACTTCCAGCTTAGCTGTGCAGAAGAAGAACAACAAGAATAAGAAATATCTCGAAATATGTCCGTCAGGCCCCTTCCCTTGAGATAAATCTGCAAATATCTCGGAAACGAAGCGAGCTATGGCAAAATGTTAAGAGACCTTTTTTGTAGAGAATTAAGTTTCCTACTTTTTATGTTCTATGATATTTTTTGATCAGATGCGTAGTTCTCGAGATATATCAAGATATTTAAAAGTTCCGAAGCCGCACCAACATAATAGAGATACAGAAACACCGTGGCCCCTTTCTTTGAGATAACTCTGCACTAGTGCGAGCCGCAAATGCCACTTCCAGCTTAGCTGTGCAGAAGAAGAACAACAAGAAGAAGAAATATCTCGAAATATGTCCGTCAGGCCCCTTCCCTTGAGATAAATCTGCAAATATCTCGGAAACGAAGCGAGCTATGGCAAAATGTTAAGAGACCTTTCTTGTAGAGAATTAAGTTTCCTACTTTTTATGTAGTATGATATTTTTTGATAAGATGCGTAGTTCTCGAGATATATCAAGATATTTAAAAGTTCCGAAGCCGCACCAACATAACAGAGATACAGAAACACCGTGGCCCCTTTCTTTGAGATAACTCTGCACTATTGCGCGCTGCAAATGCCACTTCCAGCTTAGCTGTGCAGAAGAACAACAACAAGAAGAAGAAATATCTCGAAATATGTCCGTCAGGCCCCTTCCCTTGAGATATATCTGCAAATATCTCGGAAACGAAGCGAGCTATGGCAAAATGTTAAGAGACCTTTTTTGTAGAGAATTAAGTTTCCTACTTTTTATGGTCTATGATATTTTTTGATCAGATGCGTAGTTCTCGAGATATATCGAGATATTTAAATGTTCCGAAGCCGCACAAACATAATAGAGATACAGAAACACCGTGGCCCCTTTCTTTGAGATAACTCTGCACTATTGCGAGCTGCAAATGCCACTTCCAGCTTAGCTGTGCAGAAGAAGAACAACAAGAAGAAGAAATATCTCGAAATATGTCCGTCAGGCCCCTTCCCTTGAGATAAATCTGCAAATATCTCGGAAACGAAGCGAGCTATGGCAAAATGTTAAGAGACCGTTTTTGTAGAGAATTAAGTTTCCTACTTTTTATGTTCTATGATATTTTTTGATCAGATGCGTAGTTCTCGAGATATATCAAGATATTTAAAAGTTCCGAAGCCGCCCCAACATAATAGAGATACAGAAACACCGTGGCCCCTTTCTTTGAGATAATTCTGCACTATTGCGAGCTGCAAATGCCACTTCCAGCTTAGCTGTGCAGAAGAAGAACAACAAGAATAAGAAATATCTCGAAATATGTCCGTCAGGCCCCTTCCCTTGAGATAAATCTGCAAATATCTCGGAAACGAAGAGAGCTATGGCAAAATGTTGAGAGACCTTTTTTGTAGAGAATTAAGTTTCCTACTATTTATGTTCTATGATATTTTTTGATCAGATGCGTAGTTCTCGAGATATATCAAGATATTTAAAAGTTCCGAAGCCGCACCAATATAATAGAGATAGAGAAACACCGTGGCCCCTTTCTTTGAGATAACTCTGCACTAGTGCGAGCCGCAAATGCCACTTCCAGCTTAGCTGTGCAGAAGAAGAACAACAAGAAGAAGAAATATCTCGAAATATGTCCGTCAGGCCCCTTCCCTTGAGATAAATCTGCAAATATCTCGGAAACGAAGCGAGCTATGGCAAAATGTTAAGAGACCGTTTTTGTAGAGAATTAAGTTTCCTACTTTTTATGTTCTACGATATTTTTTGATCAGATGCGTAGTTCTCGAGATATATCAAGATATTTAAAAGTTCCGAAGCCGCACCAACATAATAGAGATACAGAAACACCGTGGCCCCTTTCTTTGAGATAACTCTGCACTATTGCGAGCTGCAAATGCCACTTCCAGCTTAGCTGTGCAGAAGAAGAACAACAAGAATAAGAAATATCTCGAAATATGTCCGTTAGGCCCCTTCCCTTGAGATAAATCTGCAAATATCTCGGAAACGAAGAGAGCTATGGCAAAATGTTGAGAGACCTTTTTTGTAGAGAATTAAGTTTCCTACTATTTATGTTCTATGATATTTTTTGATCAGATGCGTAGTTCTCGAGATATATCAAGATATTCAAAAGTTCCGAAGCCGCACCAACATAATAGAGATACAGAAACACCGTGGCCCCTTTCTTTGAGATAACTCTGCACTAGTGCGAGCCGCAAATGCCACTTCCAGCTTAGCTGTGCAGAAGAAGAACAACAAGAAGAAGAAATATCTCGAAATATGTCCGTCAGGCCCCTTCCCTTGAGATAAATCTGCAAATATCTCGGAAACGAAGCGAGCTATGGCAAAATGTTAAGAGACCGTTTTTGTAGAGAATTAAGTTTCCTACTTTTTATGTTCTATGATATTTTTTGATCAGATGCGTAGTTTTCGAGATATATCAAGATATTTAAAAGTTCCGAAGCCGCACCAACATAATAGAGATACAGAAACACCGTGGCCCCTTTCTTTGAGATAATTCTGCACTATTGCGAGCTGCAAATGCCACTTCCAGCTTAGCTGTGCAGAAGAAGAACAACAAGAATAAGAAATATCTCGAAATATGTCCGTCAGGCCCCTTCCCTTGAGATAAATCTGCAAATATCTCGGAAACGAAGGGAGCTATGGCAAAATGTTGAGAGACCTTTTTTGTAGAGAATTAAGTTTCCTACTATTTATGTTCTATGATATTTTTTGATCAGATGCGTAGTTCTCGAGATATATCAAGATATTTAAAAGTTCCGAAGCCGCACCAAGATAATAGAGATACAGAAACACCGTGGCCCCTTTCTTTGAGATAACTCTGCACTAGTGCGAGCCGCAAATGCCACTTCCAGCTTAGCTGTGCAGAAGAAGAACAACAAGAAGAAGAAATATCTCGAAATATGTCCGTCAGGCCCCTTGCCTTCAGATAAATCTGCAAATATCTCGGAAACGAAGCGAGCTATGGCAAAATGTTAAGAGACCGTTTTTGTAGAGAATTAAGTTTCCTACTTTTTATGTTCTATGATATTTTTTGATCAGATGCGTAGTGCTCGAGATATATCAAGATATTTAAAAGTTCCGAAGCCGCACCAACATAATAGAGATACAGAAACACCGTGGCCCCTTTCTTTGAGATAATTCTGCACTATTGCGAGCTGCAAATGCCACTTCCAGCTTAGCTGTGCAGAAGAAGAACAACAAGAATAAGAAATATCTCGAAATATGTCCGTCAGGCCCCTTCCCTTGAGATAAATCTGCAAATATCTCGGAAACGAAGAGAGCTATGGCAAAATGTTGAGAGACCTTTTTTGTAGAGAATTAAGTTTCCTACTATTTATGTTCTATGATATTTTTTGATCAGAAGCGTAGTTTTCGAGATATATCGGGATATTTAAAAGTTCCGAAGCCGCACCAACATAATAGAGATACAGAAACACCGTGGCCCCTTTCTTTGAGATAACTATGCACTAGTGCGAGCCGCAAATGCCACTTCCAGCTTAGCTGTGCAGAAGAAGAACAACAAGAAGAAGAAATATCTCGAAATATGTCCGTCAGGCCCCTTCCCTTGAGATAAATCTGCAAATATCTCGGAAACGAAGCGAGCTATGGCAAAATGTTAAGAGACGGTTTTTGTAGAGAATTAAGTTTCCTACTTTTTATGTTCTATGATATTTTTTGATCAGATGCGTAGTTCTCGAGATATATCAAGATATTTAAAAGTTCCGAAGCCGCACCAACATAATAGAGATACAGAAACACCGTGGCCCCTTTCTTTGAGATAACGCAGCACTAGTGCGAGCCGCAAATGCCACTTCCAGCTTAGCTGTGCAGAAGAAGAACAACAAGAAGAAGAAATATCTCGAAATATGTCCGTCAGGCCCCTTCCCTTGAGATAAATCTGCAAATATCTCGGAAACGAAGCGAGCTATGGCAAAATGTTAAGAGACCTTTTTTGTAGAGAATTAAGTTTCCTACTTTTTATGTTCTACGATATTTTTTGATCAGATGCGTAGTGCTCGAGATATATCAAGATATTTAAAAGTTCCGAAGCCGCACCAACATAATAGAGATACAGAAACACCGTGGCCCCTTTCTTTGAGATAACTCTGCACTATTGCGAGCTGCAAATGCCACTTCCAGCTTAGCTGTGCAGAAGAAGAACAACAAGAATAAGAAATATCTCGAAATATGTCCGTTAGGCCCCTTCCCTTGAGATAAATCTGCAAATATCTCGGAAACGAAGAGAGCTATGGCAAAATGTTGAGAGACCTTTTTTGTAGAGAATTAAGTTTCCTACTATTTATGTTCTATGATATTTTTTGATCAGATGCGTAGTTCTCGAGATATATCAAGATATTCAAAAGTTCCGAAGCCGCACCAACATAATAGAGATACAGAAACACCGTGGCCCCTTTCTTTGAGATAACTCTGCACTAGTGCGAGCCGCAAATGCCACTTCCAGCTTAGCTGTGCAGAAGAAGAACAACAAGAAGAAGAAATATCTCGAAATATGTCCGTCAGGCCCCTTCCCTTGAGATAAATCTGCAAATATCTCGGAAACGAAGCGAGCTATGGCAAAATGTTAAGAGACCGTTTTTGTAGAGAATTAAGTTTCCTACTTTTTATGTTCTATGATATTTTTTGATCAGATGCGTAGTTTTCGAGATATATCAAGATATTTAAAAGTTCCGAAGCCGCACCAACATAATAGAGATACAGAAACACCGTGGCCCCTTTCTTTGAGATAATTCTGCACTATTGCGAGCTGCAAATGCCACTTCCAGCTTAGCTGTGCAGAAGAAGAACAACAAGAATAAGAAATATCTCGAAATATGTCCGTCAGGCCCCTTCCCTTGAGATAAATCTGCAAATATCTCGGAAACGAAGGGAGCTATGGCAAAATGTTGAGAGACCTTTTTTGTAGAGAATTAAGTTTCCTACTATTTATGTTCTATGATATTTTTTGATCAGATGCGTAGTTCTCGAGATATATCAAGATATTTAAAAGTTCCGAAGCCGCACCAAGATAATAGAGATACAGAAACACCGTGGCCCCTTTCTTTGAGATAACTCTGCACTAGTGCGAGCCGCAAATGCCACTTCCAGCTTAGCTGTGCAGAAGAAGAACAACAAGAAGAAGAAATATCTCGAAATATGTCCGTCAGGCCCCTTGCCTTCAGATAAATCTGCAAATATCTCGGAAACGAAGCGAGCTATGGCAAAATGTTAAGAGACCGTTTTTGTAGAGAATTAAGTTTCCTACTTTTTATGTTCTATGATATTTTTTGATCAGATGCGTAGTGCTCGAGATATATCAAGATATTTAAAAGTTCCGAAGCCGCACCAACATAATAGAGATACAGAAACACCGTGGCCCCTTTCTTTGAGATAATTCTGCACTATTGCGAGCTGCAAATGCCACTTCCAGCTTAGCTGTGCAGAAGAAGAACAACAAGAATAAGAAATATCTCGAAATATGTCCGTCAGGCCCCTTCCCTTGAGATAAATCTGCAAATATCTCGGAAACGAAGAGAGCTATGGCAAAATGTTGAGAGACCTTTTTTGTAGAGAATTAAGTTTCCTACTATTTATGTTCTATGATATTTTTTGATCAGAAGCGTAGTTTTCGAGATATATCGGGATATTTAAAAGTTCCGAAGCCGCACCAACATAATAGAGATACAGAAACACCGTGGCCCCTTTCTTTGAGATAACTATGCACTAGTGCGAGCCGCAAATGCCACTTCCAGCTTAGCTGTGCAGAAGAAGAACAACAAGAAGAAGAAATATCTCGAAATATGTCCGTCAGGCCCCTTCCCTTGAGATAAATCTGCAAATATCTCGGAAACGAAGCGAGCTATGGCAAAATGTTAAGAGACGGTTTTTGTAGAGAATTATGTTTCCTACTTTTTATGTTCTATGATATTTTTTGATCAGATGCGTAGTTCTCGAGATATATCAAGATATTTAAAAGTTCCGAAGCCGCACCAACATAATAGAGATACAGAAACACCGTGGCCCCTTTCTTTGAGATAACGCTGCACTAGTGCGAGCCGCAAATGCCACTTCCAGCTTAGCTGTGCAGAAGAAGAACAACAAGAAGAAGAAATATCTCGAAATATGTCCGTCAGGCCCCTTCCCTTGAGATAAATCTGCAAATATCTCGGAAACGAAGCGAGCTATGGCAAAATGTTAAGAGACCTTTTTTGTAGAGAATTAAGTTTCCTACTTTTTATGTTCTATGATATTTTTTGATCAGATGCGTAGTGCTCGAGATATATCAAGATATTTAAAAGTTCCGAAGCCGCACCAACATAATAGAGATACAGAAACACCGTGGCCCCTTTCTTTGAGATAACTCTGCACTATTGGGAGCTGCAAATGCCACTTCCAGCTTAGCTGTGCAGAAGAAGTACAACAAGAAGAAGAAATATCTCGAAATATGTCCGTCAGGCCCCTTCCCTTGAGATAAATCTGCAAATATCTCGGAAACGAAGAGAGCTATGGCAAAATGTTAAGAGACCTTTTTTGTAGAGAATTAAGTTTCCTACAATTTATGTTCTATGATATTTTTTGATCAGAAGCGTAGTTTTCGAGATATATCGAGATATTTAAAAGTTCCGAAGCCGCACCAACATAATAGAGATACAGAAACACCGTGGCCCCTTTCTATGAGATAACTTTGCACTATTGCGAGCTGTAAATGCCACTTTCAGCTTAGCTGTGCAGAAGAAGAACAACAAGAAGAAGAAATATCTCGAAATATGTCCGTCAGGCCCCTTCCCTTGAGATATATCTGCAAATATCTCGGAAACGAAGCGAGCTATGGCAAAATGTTAAGAGACCTTTTTTGTAGAGAATTATGTTTCCTACAATTTATGTTCTATGATATTTTTTGATCAGAAGCGTAGTTTTCGAGATATATCGAGATATTTAAAAGTTCCGAAGCCGCACCAACATAATAGAGATACAGAAACACCGTGGCCCCTTTCTTTGAGATAACTCTGCACTAGTGCGAGCCGCAAATGCCACTTCCAGCTTAGCTGTGCAGAAGAAGAACAACAAGAAGAAGAAATATCTCGAAATATGTCCGTCATGCCCCTTCCCTTGAGATAAATCTGCAAATATCTCGGAAACGAAGCGAGCTATGGCAAAATGTTAAGAGACCTTTTTTGTAGAGAATTAAGTTTCCTACTTTTTATGTTCTATGATATTTTTTGATCAGATGCGTAGTTCTCGAGATATATCAAGATATTTAAAAGTTCCGAAGCCGCACCAACATAATAGAGATACAGAAACACCGTGGCTCCTTTCTTTGAGATAACGCTGCACTAGTGCGAGCCGCAAACGCCACTTCCAGCTTAGCTGTGCAGAAGAAGAACAACAAGAAGAAGAAATATCTCGAAATATGTCCGTCAGGCCCCTTCCCTTGAGATAAATCTGCAAATATCTCGGAAACGAAGCGAGCTATGGCAAAATGTTAAGAGACCTTTTTTGTAGAGAATTAAGTTTCCTACTTTTTATGTTCTATGATATTTTTTGATCAGATGCGTAGTTCTCGAGATATATCAAGATATTTAAAAGTTCCGAAGCCGCACCAACATAGTAGAGATACAGAAACACCGTGGCCCCTTTCTTTGAGATAACTCTGCACTAGTGCGAGCCGCAAATGCCACTTCCAGCTTAGCTGTGCAGAAGAAGAACAACAAGAAGAAGAAATATCTCGAAATATGTCCGTTAGGCCCCTTCCCTTGAGATAAACCTGCAAATATCTCGGAAACGAAGCGAGCTATGGCAAAATGTTAAGAGACGGTTTTTGTAGAGAATTAAGTTTCCTACTTTTTATGTTCTATGATATTTTTTGATCAGATGCGTAGTTCTCGAGATATATCAAGATATTTAAAAGTTCCGAAGCCGCACCAACATAATAGAGATACAGAAACACCGTGGCCCCTTTCTTTGAGATAACGCAGCACTAGTGCGAGCCGCAAATGCCACTTCCAGCTTAGCTGTGCAGAAGAAGAACAACAAGAAGAAGAAATATCTCGAAATATGTCCGTCAGGCCCCTTCCCTTGAGATAAATCTGCAAATATCTCGGAAACGAAGCGAGCTATGGCAAAATGTTAAGAGACCTTTTTTGTAGAGAATTAAGTTTCCTACTTTTTATGTTCTACGATATTTTTTGATCAGATGCGTAGTGCTCGAGATATATCAAGATATTTAAAAGTTCCGAAGCCGCACCAACATAATAGAGATACAGAAACACCGTGGCCCCTTTCTTTGAGATAACTCTGCACTATTGCGAGCTGCAAATGCCACTTCCAGCTTAGCTGTGCAGAAGAAGAACAACAAGAATAAGAAATATCTCGAAATATGTCCGTTAGGCCCCTTCCCTTGAGATAAATCTGCAAATATCTCGGAAACGAAGAGAGCTATGGCAAAATGTTGAGAGACCTTTTTTGTAGAGAATTAAGTTTCCTACTATTTATGTTCTATGATATTTTTTGATCAGATGCGTAGTTCTCGAGATATATCAAGATATTCAAAAGTTCCGAAGCCGCACCAACATAATAGAGATACAGAAACACCGTGGCCCCTTTCTTTGAGATAACTCTGCACTAGTGCGAGCCGCAAATGCCACTTCCAGCTTAGCTGTGCAGAAGAAGAACAACAAGAAGAAGAAATATCTCGAAATATGTCCGTCAGGCCCCTTCCCTTGAGATAAATCTGCAAATATCTCGGAAACGAAGCGAGCTATGGCAAAATGTTAAGAGACCGTTTTTGTAGAGAATTAAGTTTCCTACTTTTTATGTTCTATGATATTTTTTGATCAGATGCGTAGTTTTCGAGATATATCAAGATATTTAAAAGTTCCGAAGCCGCACCAACATAATAGAGATACAGAAACACCGTGGCCCCTTTCTTTGAGATAATTCTGCACTATTGCGAGCTGCAAATGCCACTTCCAGCTTAGCTGTGCAGAAGAAGAACAACAAGAATAAGAAATATCTCGAAATATGTCCGTCAGGCCCCTTCCCTTGAGATAAATCTGCAAATATCTCGGAAACGAAGGGAGCTATGGCAAAATGTTGAGAGACCTTTTTTGTAGAGAATTAAGTTTCCTACTATTTATGTTCTATGATATTTTTTGATCAGATGCGTAGTTCTCGAGATATATCAAGATATTTAAAAGTTCCGAAGCCGCACCAAGATAATAGAGATACAGAAACACCGTGGCCCCTTTCTTTGAGATAACTCTGCACTAGTGCGAGCCGCAAATGCCACTTCCAGCTTAGCTGTGCAGAAGAAGAACAACAAGAAGAAGAAATATCTCGAAATATGTCCGTCAGGCCCCTTGCCTTCAGATAAATCTGCAAATATCTCGGAAACGAAGCGAGCTATGGCAAAATGTTAAGAGACCGTTTTTGTAGAGAATTAAGTTTCCTACTTTTTATGTTCTATGATATTTTTTGATCAGATGCGTAGTGCTCGAGATATATCAAGATATTTAAAAGTTCCGAAGCCGCACCAACATAATAGAGATACAGAAACACCGTGGCCCCTTTCTTTGAGATAATTCTGCACTATTGCGAGCTGCAAATGCCACTTCCAGCTTAGCTGTGCAGAAGAAGAACAACAAGAATAAGAAATATCTCGAAATATGTCCGTCAGGCCCCTTCCCTTGAGATAAATCTGCAAATATCTCGGAAACGAAGAGAGCTATGGCAAAATGTTGAGAGACCTTTTTTGTAGAGAATTAAGTTTCCTACTATTTATGTTCTATGATATTTTTTGATCAGAAGCGTAGTTTTCGAGATATATCGGGATATTTAAAAGTTCCGAAGCCGCACCAACATAATAGAGATACAGAAACACCGTGGCCCCTTTCTTTGAGATAACTATGCACTAGTGCGAGCCGCAAATGCCACTTCCAGCTTAGCTGTGCAGAAGAAGAACAACAAGAAGAAGAAATATCTCGAAATATGTCCGTCAGGCCCCTTCCCTTGAGATAAATCTGCAAATATCTCGGAAACGAAGCGAGCTATGGCAAAATGTTAAGAGACGGTTTTTGTAGAGAATTATGTTTCCTACTTTTTATGTTCTATGATATTTTTTGATCAGATGCGTAGTTCTCGAGATATATCAAGATATTTAAAAGTTCCGAAGCCGCACCAACATAATAGAGATACAGAAACACCGTGGCCCCTTTCTTTGAGATAACGCTGCACTAGTGCGAGCCGCAAATGCCACTTCCAGCTTAGCTGTGCAGAAGAAGAACAACAAGAAGAAGAAATATCTCGAAATATGTCCGTCAGGCCCCTTCCCTTGAGATAAATCTGCAAATATCTCGGAAACGAAGCGAGCTATGGCAAAATGTTAAGAGACCTTTTTTGTAGAGAATTAAGTTTCCTACTTTTTATGTTCTATGATATTTTTTGATCAGATGCGTAGTGCTCGAGATATATCAAGATATTTAAAAGTTCCGAAGCCGCACCAACATAATAGAGATACAGAAACACCGTGGCCCCTTTCTTTGAGATAACTCTGCACTATTGGGAGCTGCAAATGCCACTTCCAGCTTAGCTGTGCAGAAGAAGTACAACAAGAAGAAGAAATATCTCGAAATATGTCCGTCAGGCCCCTTCCCTTGAGATAAATCTGCAAATATCTCGGAAACGAAGAGAGCTATGGCAAAATGTTAAGAGACCTTTTTTGTAGAGAATTAAGTTTCCTACAATTTATGTTCTATGATATTTTTTGATCAGAAGCGTAGTTTTCGAGATATATCGAGATATTTAAAAGTTCCGAAGCCGCACCAACATAATAGAGATACAGAAACACCGTGGCCCCTTTCTATGAGATAACTTTGCACTATTGCGAGCTGTAAATGCCACTTTCAGCTTAGCTGTGCAGAAGAAGAACAACAAGAAGAAGAAATATCTCGAAATATGTCCGTCAGGCCCCTTCCCTTGAGATATATCTGCAAATATCTCGGAAACGAAGCGAGCTATGGCAAAATGTTAAGAGACCTTTTTTGTAGAGAATTATGTTTCCTACAATTTATGTTCTATGATATTTTTTGATCAGAAGCGTAGTTTTCGAGATATATCGAGATATTTAAAAGTTCCGAAGCCGCACCAACATAATAGAGATACAGAAACACCGTGGCCCCTTTCTTTGAGATAACTCTGCACTAGTGCGAGCCGCAAATGCCACTTCCAGCTTAGCTGTGCAGAAGAAGAACAACAAGAAGAAGAAATATCTCGAAATATGTCCGTCATGCCCCTTCCCTTGAGATAAATCTGCAAATATCTCGGAAACGAAGCGAGCTATGGCAAAATGTTAAGAGACCTTTTTTGTAGAGAATTAAGTTTCCTACTTTTTATGTTCTATGATATTTTTTGATCAGATGCGTAGTTCTCGAGATATATCAAGATATTTAAAAGTTCCGAAGCCGCACCAACATAATAGAGATACAGAAACACCGTGGCTCCTTTCTTTGAGATAACGCTGCACTAGTGCGAGCCGCAAACGCCACTTCCAGCTTAGCTGTGCAGAAGAAGAACAACAAGAAGAAGAAATATCTCGAAATATGTCCGTCAGGCCCCTTCCCTTGAGATAAATCTGCAAATATCTCGGAAACGAAGCGAGCTATGGCAAAATGTTAAGAGACCTTTTTTGTAGAGAATTAAGTTTCCTACTTTTTATGTTCTATGATATTTTTTGATCAGATGCGTAGTTCTCGAGATATATCAAGATATTTAAAAGTTCCGAAGCCGCACCAACATAGTAGAGATACAGAAACACCGTGGCCCCTTTCTTTGAGATAACTCTGCACTAGTGCGAGCCGCAAATGCCACTTCCAGCTTAGCTGTGCAGAAGAAGAACAACAAGAAGAAGAAATATCTCGAAATATGTCCGTTAGGCCCCTTCCCTTGAGATAAACCTGCAAATATCTCGGAAACGAAGCGAGCTATGGCAAAATGTTAAGAGACCTTTTTTTGTAGAGAATTAAGTTTCCTACTTTTTATGTTCTATGATATTTTTTGATCAGATGCGTAGTTCTCGAGATATATCAAGATATTTAAAAGTTCCGAAGCCGCACAAACATAATAGAGATACAGAAACACCGTGGCCCCTTTCTTTGAGATAACTCTGCACTATTGCGAGCTGCAAATGCCACTTCCAGCTTAGCTGTGCAGAAGAAGAACAACAAGAAGAAGAAATATCTCGGAATATGTCCGTCAGGCCCCTTCCCTTGAGATAAATCTGCAAATATCTCGGAAACGAAGAGAGCTATGGCAAAATGTTAAGAGACCTTTTTTGTAGAGAATTAAGTTTCCTACAATTTATGTTCTATGATATTTTTTGATCAGAAGCGTAGTTTTCGAGATATATCGAGATATTTAAAAGTTCCGAAGCCGCACCAACATAATAGAGATACAGAAACACCGTGGCCCCTTTCTTTGAGACAACTTTGCACTATTGCGAGCTGTAAATGCCACTTTCAGCTTAGCCGTGCAGAAGAAGAACAACAAGAAGAAGAAATATCTCGAAATATGTCCGTCAGGCCCCTTCCCTTGAGATATATCTGCAAATATCTCGGAAACGAAGCGAGCTATGGCAAAATGTTAAGAGACCTTTTTTGTAGAGAATTATGTTTCCTACAATTTATGTTCTATGATATTTTTTGATCAGAAGCGTAGTTTTCGAGATATATCGAGATATTTAAAAGTTCCGAAGCCGCACCAACATAATAGAGATACAGAAACACCGTGGCCCCTTTCTTTGAGATAACTCTGCACTAGTGCGAGCCGCAAATGCCACTTCCAGCTTAGCTGTGCAGAAGAAGAACAACAAGAAGAAGAAATATCTCGAAATATGTCCGTCATGCCCCTTCCCTTGAGATAAATCTGCAAATATCTCGGAAACGAAGCGAGCTATGGCAAAATGTTAAGAGACCTTTTTTGTAGAGAATTAAGTTTCCTACTTTTTATGTTCTATGATATTTTTTGATCAGAAGCGTAGTTCTCGAGATATATCAAGATATTTAAAAGTTCCGAAGCCGCACCAACATAATAGAGATACAGAAACACCGTGGCCCCTTTCTTTGAGATAACTGTGTACTAGTGCGAGCCGCAAATGCCACTTCCAGCTTAGCTGTGCAGAAGAAGAACAACAAGAAGAAGAAATATCTCGAAATATGTCCGTCATGCCCCTTCCCGTGAGATAAATCTGCAAATATCTCGGAAACGAAGCGAGCTATGGCAAAATGTTAAGAGACCTTTTTTGTAGAGAATAATGTTTCCTACAATTTACGTTCTATGATATTTTTTGATCAGAAGGGTAGTTTTCGAGATATATCGAGATATTTAAAAGTTCCGAAGCCGCACCAACATAATAGAGATACAGAAACACCGTGGCCCCTTTCTTTGAGATAACTGTGTACTAGTGCGAGCCGCAAATGCCACTTCCAGCTTAGCTGTGCAGAAGAAGAACAACAAGAAGAAGAAATATCTCGAAATATGTCCGTCAGGCCCCTTCCCTTGAGATAAATCTGCAAATATCTCGGAAACGAAGCGAGCTATGGCAAAATGTTAAGAGACCGTTTTTGTAGAGAAGTAAGTTTCCTACTTTTTATGTTCTATGATATTTTTTGATCAGATGCGTAGTTCTCGAGATATATCAAGATATTTAAAAGTTCCGAAGCCGCCCCAACATAATAGAGATACAGAAACACCGTGGCCCCTTTCTTTGAGATAATTCTGCACTATTGCGAGCTGCAAATGCCACTTCCAGCTTAGCTGTGCAGAAGAAGAACAACAAGAATAAGAAATATCTCGAAATATGTCCGTCAGGCCCCTTCCCTTGAGATAAATCTGCAAATATCTCGGAAACGAAGAGAGCTATGGCAAAATGTTGAGAGACCTTTTTTGTAGAGAATTAAGTTTCCTACTATTTATGTTCTATGATATTTTTTGATCAGATGCGTAGTTCTCGAGATATATCAAGATATTTAAAAGTTCCGAAGCCGCACCAATATAATAGAGATACAGAAACACCGTGGCCCCTTTCTTTGAGATAACACTGCACTAGTGCGAGCCGCAAATGCCACTTCCAGCTTAGCTGTGCAGAAGAAGAACAACAAGAAGAAGAAATATCTCGAAATATGTCCGTCAGGCCCCTTCCCTTGAGATAAATCTGCAAATATCTCGGAAACGAAGCGAGCTATGGCAAAATGTTAAGAGACCGTTTTTCTAGAGAATTAAGTTTCCTACTTTTTATGTTCTATGATATTTTTTGATCAGATGCGTAGTTCTCGAGATATATCAAGATATTTAAAAGTTCCGAAGCCGCACCAACATAATAGAGATACAGAAACACCGTGGCCCCTTTCTTTGAGATAACTCTGCACTATTGCGAGCTGCAAATGCCACTTCCAGCTTAGCTGTGCAGAAGAAGAACAACAAGAATAAGAAATATCTCGAAATATGTCCGTCAGGCCCCTTCCCTTGAGATAAATCTGCAAATATCTCGGAAACGAAGAGAGCTATGGCAAAATGTTGAGAGACCTTTTTTGTAGAGAATTAAGTTTCCTACTATTTATGTTCTATGATATTTTTTGATCAGATGCGTAGTTCTCGAGATATATCAAGATATTCAAAAGTTCCGAAGCCGCACCAACATAATAGAGATACAGAAACACCGTGGCCCCTTTCTTTGAGATAACTCTGCACTAGTGCGTGCCGCAAATGCCACTTCCAGCTTAGCTGTGCAGAAGAAGAACAACAAGAAGAAGAAATATCTCGAAATATGTCCGTCAGGCCCCTTCCCTTGAGATAAATCTGCAAATATCTCGGAAACGAAGCGAGCTATGGCAAAATGTTAAGAGACCGTTTTTGTAGAGAATTAAGTTTCCTACTTTTTATGTTCTATGATATTTTTTGATCAGATGCGTAGTTCTCGAGATATATCAAGATATTTAAAAGTTCCGAAGCCGCACCAACATAATAGAGATACAGAAACACCGTGGCCCCTTTCTTTGAGATAATTCTGCACTATTGCGAGCTGCAAATGCCACTTCCAGCTTAGCTGTGCAGAAGAAGAACAACAAGAATAAGAAATATCTCGAAATATGTCCGTCAGGCCCCTTCCCTTGAGATAAATCTGCAAATATCTCGGAAACGAAGAGAGCTATGGCAAAATGTTAAGAGACCTTTTCTGTAGAGAATTAAGTTTCCTACTTTTTATGTTCTATGATATTTTTTGATCAGATGCGTAGTTCTCGAGATATATCAAGATATTTAAAAGTTCCGAAGCCGCACCAACATAATAGAGATACAGAAACACCGTGGCCCCTTTCTTTGAGATAATTCTGCACTATTGCGAGCTGCAAATGCCACTTCCAGCTTAGCTGTGCAGAAGAAGAACAACAAGAATAAGAAATATCTCGAAATATGTCCGTCAGGCCCCTTCCCTTGAGATAAATCTGCAAATATCTCGGAAACGAAGAGAGCTATGGCAAAATGTTAAGAGACCTTTTCTGTAGAGAATTAAGTTTCCTACTTTTTATGTTCTATGATATTTTTTGATCAGATGCGTAGTTCTCGAGATATATCAAGATATTTAAAAGTTCCGAAGCCGCACCAACATAATAGAGATACAGAAACACCGTGGCCCCTTTCTTTGAGATAACGCTGCACTAGTGCGAGCCGCAAATGCCACTTCCAGCTTAGCTGTGCAGAAGAAGAACCACAAGAAGAAGAAATATCTCGAAATATGTCCGTCAGGCCCCTTCCCTTGAGATAAATCTGCAAATATCTCGGAAACGAAGCGAGCTATGGCAAAATGTTAAGAGACCTTTTTTGTAGAGAATTAAGTTTCCTACTTATTATGTTCTATGATATTTTTTGATCAGATGCGTAGTTCTCGAGATATATCAAGATATTTAAAAGTTCCGAAGCCGCACCAACAGAATAGAGATACAGAAACACCGTGGCTCCTTTCTTTGAGATAACTCTGCACTATTGCGAGCTGGAAATGCCACTTCCAGTTTAGCTGTGCAGAAGAAGAACAACAAGAAGAAGAAATATCTCGAAATATGTCCGTCAGGCCCCTTCCCTTGAGATAAATCTGCAAATATCTCGGAAACGAAGCGAGCTATGGCAAAATGTTACGAGACCGTTTTTGTAGAGAATTAAGTTTCCTACTTTTTATGTTGTGTGATATTTTTTGATCAGATGCGTAGTTCTCGAGATATATCAAGATAGTTAAAAGTTCCGAAGCCGCACCAACATAATAGAGATACAGAAACACCGTGGCCCCTTTCTTTGAGATAACTCTGCACTAGTGCGAGCCGCAAATGCCACTTCCAGCTTAGCTGTGCAGAAGAAGAACAACAAGAAGAAGAAATATCTCGAAATATGTCCGTCATGCCCCTTCCCTTGAGATAAATCTGCAAATATCTCGGAAACGAAGCGAGCTATGGCAAAATGTTACGAGACCTTTTTTGTAGAGAATTATGTTTCCTACAATTTATGTTCTATGATATTTTTTGATCAGATGCGTAGTTCTCGAGATAGATCAAGATATTTAAAAGTTCCGAAGCTGCACCAACATAATAGAGGTACAGAAACACCGTGGCCTCTTTCTTTGAGATAACTCTGCATTATTGCGAGCTGCAAATGCCACTTCCAGCTTAGCTGTGCAGAAGAAGAACAACAAGAAGAAGAAATATCTCGAAATATGTCCGTCAGGGCCCTTCCCTTGAGATATATCTGCAAATATCTCGGAAACGAAACGAGCTATGGCAAAATCTTAAGAGACCTTTTTTGTAGAGAATTATGTTTCCTACAATTTATGTTCTATGATATTTTTTGATCAGATGCGTAGTTCTCGAGATATATCCAGATATTTAAAAGTTCCGAAGCGGCACCAACATAATAGAGATACAGAAACTCCGTGGCCCCTTTCTTTGAGGTAACTCTGCACTATTGCGAGCTGCAAATGCCACTTCCAGCTTAGCTGTGCAGAAGAAGAACAACAAGAAGAAGAAATATCTCGAAATATGTCCGTCAGGCCCCTTCCCTTGAGATAAATCTGCAAATATCTCGGAAACGAAGCGAGCTATGGCAAAATGTTAAGAGACCTTTTTTGTAGAGAATTAAGTTTCCTTCTTTTTATGTTCTATGATATTTTTCGATCAGATGCGTAGTTCTCGAGATATATCAAGATATTTAAAAGTTCCGAAGCCGCACCAACATAATAGAGATACAGAAACACCGTGGCCCCATTCTTTGAGATACCTCTGCACTATTGCGAGCTGGAAATGCCACTTCCAGTTTAGCTGTGCAGAAGAAGAACAACAAGAAGAAGAAATATCTCGAAATATGTCCGTCAGGCCCCTTCTCTTGAGATAAATCTGCAAATATCTCGGAAACGAAGCGAGCTATGGCAAAATGTTAAGAGACCTTACTTGTAGAGAATTAAGTTTCCTACTTTTTATGTTCTATGATATTATTTGATCAGATGCGTAGTTCTCGAGATATATCAAGATATTTAAAAGTTCCGAAGCCGCACCAACATGATAGAGATACAGAAACACCGTGGCCCCTTTCTTTGAGATAACTCTGCAGTATTGCGAGCTGCAAATGCCACTTCCAGCTTAGCTGTGCAGAGGAAGAACAACAAGAAGAAGAAATATCTCGAAATATGTCCGTCAGGCCAGTTCCTTTGAGCTGAATCTGCAAATATCTCGGAAACGAAGCGGGCTATGGCAAAATGTTAGGAGACCTTTTTTGTAGAGTATTAAGTTACCTACTTTTTATGTTCTATGATATTATTTGATCAGATGCGTAGTTCTCGAGATATATCAAGATATTTAAAAGTTCCGAAACCGCACCAACATGATAGAGATACAGAAACACCGTGGCCCCTTTCTTTGAGATAACTCTGCAGTATTGCGAGCTGCAAATGCCACTTCCAGCTTAGCTGTGCAGAGGAAGAACAACAAGAAGAAGAAATATCTTGAAATATGTCCGTCAGGCCAGTTCCTTTGAGCTGAATCTGCAAATATCTCGGAAACGAAGCGAGCTATGGCAAAATCTTAGGAGACCTTTTTTGTAGAGTATTAAGTTACCTACTTTTTATGTTCTATGATATTTTTTGATCAGATGCGTAGTTCTCGAGATATATCAAGATATTTAAAAGTTCCGAAGCCGCACCAACATAATAGAGATACAGAAACACCGTGGCCCCATTCTTTGAGATAACTCTGCACTATTGCGAGCTGGAAATGCCACTTCCAGTTTAGCTGTGCAGAAGAAGAACAACAAGAAGAAGAAATATCTCGAAATATGTCCGTCAGGCCCCTTCCCTTGAGATAAATCTGCATATATCTCGGAAACGAAGCGAGCTATGGCAAAATGTTGAGAGACCTTTTTTGTAGAGAATTAAGTTTTCTACTTTTTATGTTCTATGATATTTTTTGATCAGATGCGTAGTTCTCGAGATATATCAAGATATTTAAAAGTTCCGAAGCTGCACCAACATAATAGAGGTACAGAAACACCGTGGCCTCTTTCTTTGAGATAACTCTGCACTATTGCGAGCTGCAAATGCCACTTCCAGCTTAGCTGTGCAGAAGAAGAACAACAAGAAGAAGAAATATCTCGAAATATGTCCGTCAGTCCCCTTCCCTTGAGATAAATCTGCAAATATCTCGAAAACGAAGCAAGCTATGGGAAAATGTTAAGAGACCTTTTTTGTAGAGAATTAAGTTTCCTACTTTTTATGTTCTATGATATTTTTTGATCAGAAGCGTAGTTTTCGAGATATATCGAGATATTTAAAAGTTCCGAAGCCGCACCAACATAATAGAGATACAGAAACACCGTGGGCCCTTTCTTTGAGATAACTCTGCACTATTGCGACCTGCAAATGCCACTTCCAGCTTAGCTGTGCAGAAGAAGAACAACAAGAAGAAGAAATATCTCGAAATATGTCCGTCAGGCCCCTTCCCTTGAGATAAATCTGCAAATATCTCGGAAACGAAGCGAGCTATGGCAAAATGTTAAGAGACCTTTTTTGTAGAGAATTAAATGTCCTACTTTTTATTTTCTATGATATTTTTTGATCAGATGCGTAGTTCTCGAGATATATCAAGATATTTAAAAGTTCCGAAGCCGCACCAACATAATAGAGATACAGAAACACCGTGGCCCCTTTCTTTGAGATAACTCTGCACTATTGCGAGCTGCAAATGCCACTTCCAGCTTAGCTGTGCAGAAGAAGAACAACAAGAAGAAGAAATATCTCGAAATATGTCCGTCAGGCCCCTTCCCTTGAGATATATCTGCAAATATCTCGGAAACGAAACGAGCTATGGCAAAATCTTAAGAGACCTTTTTTGTAGAGAATTATGTTTCCTACAATTTATGTTCTATGATATTATTTGATCAGATGCGTAGTTCTCGAGATATATCAAGATATTTAAAAGTTCCGAAGCCGCACCAACATAATAGAGATACAGAAACACCGTGGCCCCTTTCTTTGAGATAACTCTGCAGTATTGCGAGCTGCAAATGCCACTTCCAGGTTAGCTGTGCAGAAGAAGAACAACAAGAAGAAGAAATATCTCGAAATATGTCCGTCAGGCCCCTTCCCTTGAGATATATCTGCAAATATCTCGGAAACGAGGCGAGCTATGGCAAAATGTTAAGAGAACTTTTTTGTAGAGAATTATGTTTCCTACAATTTATGTTCTATGATATTTTTTGATCAGAAGCGTAGTTTTCGAGATATATCGAGATATTTAAAAGTTCCGAAGCCGCACCAACATAATAGAGATACAGAAACACCGTGGCCCCTTTCTTTGAGATAACTCTGCACTAGTGCGAGCCGCAAATGCCACTTCCAGCTTAGCTGTGCAGAAGAAGAACAACAAGAAGAAGAAATATCTCGAAATATGTCCGTTAGGCCCCTTCCCTTGAGATAAACCTGCAAATATCTCGGAAACGAAGCGAGCTATGGCAAAATGTTAAGAGACCTTTTTTGTAGAGAATTAAGTTTCCTACTTTTTATGTTCTATAATATTTTTTGATCAGATGCGTAGTTTTCGAGATATATCGAGATATTTAAAAGTTCCGAAGCCGCACCAACATAATAGAGATACAGAAACACCGTGGCCCCTTTCTTTGAGATAACTGTGCACTAGTGCGAGCCGCAAATGCCACTTCCAGCTTAGCTGTGCAGAAGAAGAACAACAAGAAGAAGAAATATCTCGAAATATGTCCGTCAGGCCCCTTCCCTTGAGATAAATCTGCAAATATCTCGGAAACGAAG
Organism: Osmia lignaria lignaria; assembly: GCF_051020975.1. NCBI lineage: Eukaryota > Metazoa > Arthropoda > Insecta > Hymenoptera > Megachilidae > Osmia > Osmia lignaria. The sequence continues at coordinate 4,563,320 of NW_027478170.1, read as the reverse complement.
CGAGCTATGGCAAAATATTAAGAGACCTTTTTTGTAGAGAATTAAGTTTCCTACTTTTTATGTTCTATGATATTTTTTGATCAGATGCGTAGTTCTCGTGATATATCAAGATATTTCAAAGTTCCGAAGCCGCACCAACATAATAGAGATACAGAAATACCGTGGCCCCTTTCTTTGAGATAACTCTGCACTATTGCGAGCTGCAAATGCCACTTCCAGGTTAGCTGTGCAGAAGAAGAACAACAAGAAGAAGAAATATCTCGAAATATGTCCGTCAGGCCCCTTCCCTTGAGATAAATCTGCATATATCTCGGAAACGAAGCGAGCTATGGCAAAATGTTGAGAGACCTTTTTTGTAGAGAATTAAGTTTTCTACTTTTTATGTTCTATGATATTTTTTGATCAGATGCGTAGTTCTCGAGATATATCAAGATATTTAAAAGTTCCGAAGCTGCACCAACATAATAGAGGTACAGAAACACCGTGGCCTCTTTCTTTGAGATAACTCTGCACTATTGCGAGCTGCAAATGCCACTTCCAGCTTAGCTGTGCAGAAGAAGAACAACAAGAAGAAGAAATATCTCGAAATATGTCCGTCAGTCCCCTTCCCTTGAGATAAATCTGCAAATATCTCGAAAACGAAGCAAGCTATGGGAAAATGTTAAGAGACCTTTTTTGTAGAGAATTAAGTTTCCTACTTTTTATGTTCTATGATATTTTTTGATCAGAAGCGTAGTTTTCGAGATATATCGAGATATTTAAAAGTTCCGAAGCCGCACCAACATAATAGAGATACAGAAACACCGTGGCCCCTTTCTTTGAGATAACTCTGCACTATTGCGAGCTGCAAATGCCACTTCCAGCTTAGCTGTGCAGAAGAAGAACAACAAGAAGAAGAAATATCTCGAAATATGTCCGTCAGGCCCCTTCCCTTGAGATATATCTGCAAATATCTCGGAAACGAAACGAGCTATGGCAAAATCTTAAGAGACCTTTTTTGTAGAGAATTATGTTTCCTACAATTTATGTTCTATGATATTATTTGATCAGATGCGTAGTTCTCGAGATATATCAAGATATTTAAAAGTTCCGAAGCCGCACCAACATAATAGAGATACAGAAACACCGTGGCCCCTTTCTTTGAGATAACTCTGCAGTATTGCGAGCTGCAAATGCCACTTCCAGCTTAGCTGTGCAGAGGAAGAACAACAAGAAGAAGAAATATCTCGAAATATGTCCGTCAGGCCAGTTCCTTTGAGCTGAATCTGCAAATATCTCGGAAACGAAGCGAGCTATGGCAAAATCTTAGGAGACCTTTTTTGTAGAGTATTAAGTTACCTACTTTTTATGTTCTATGATATTTTTTGATCAGATGCGTAGTTCTCGAGATATATCAAGATATTTAAAAGTTCCGAAGCCGCACCAACATAATAGAGATACAGAAACACCGTGGCCCCATTCTTTGAGATAACTCTGCACTATTGCGAGCTGGAAATGCCACTTCCAGTTTAGCTGTGCAGAAGAAGAACAACAAGAAGAAGAAATATCTCGAAATATGTCCGTCAGGCCCCTTCCCTTGAGATAAATCTGCATATATCTCGGAAACGAAGCGAGCTATGGCAAAATGTTGAGAGACCTTTTTTGTAGAGAATTAAGTTTTCTACTTTTTATGTTCTATGATATTTTTTGATCAGATGCGTAGTTCTCGAGATATATCAAGATATTTAAAAGTTCCGAAGCTGCACCAACATAATAGAGGTACAGAAACACCGTGGCCTCTTTCTTTGAGATAACTCTGCACTATTGCGAGCTGCAAATGCCACTTCCAGCTTAGCTGTGCAGAAGAAGAACAACAAGAAGAAGAAATATCTCGAAATATGTCCGTCAGTCCCCTTCCCTTGAGATAAATCTGCATATATCTCGGAAACGAAGCGAGCTATGGCAAAATGTTAAGAGACCTTTTTTGTAGAGAATTAAATGTCCTACTTTTTATTTTCTATGATATTTTTTGATCAGATGCGTAGTTCTCGAGATATATCAAGATATTTAAAAGTTCCGAAGCCGCACCAACATAATAGAGATACAGAAACACCGTGGCCCCTTTCTTTGAGATAACTGTGCACTAGTGCGAGCCGCAAATGCCACTTCCAGCTTAGCTGTGCAGAAGAAGAACAACAAGAAGAAGAAATATCTCGAAATATGTCCGTCAGGCCCCTTCCCTTGAGATAAATCTGCAAATATCTCGGAAACGAAGCGAGCTATGGCAAAATATTAAGAGACCTTTTTTGTAGAGAATTAAGTTTCCTACTTTTTATGTTCTATGATATTTTTTGATCAGATGCGTAGTTCTCGTGATATATCAAGATATTTCAAAGTTCCGAAGCCGCACCAACATAATAGAGATACAGAAATACCGTGGCCCCTTTCTTTGAGATAACTCTGCACTATTGCGAGCTGCAAATGCCACTTCCAGCTTAGCTGTGCAGAGGAAGAACAACAAGAAGAAGAAATATCTCGAAATATGTCCGTCAGGCCAGTTCCTTTGAGCTGAATCTGCAAATATCTCGGAAACGAAGCGAGCTATGGCAAAATCTTAGGAGACCTTTTTTGTAGAGTATTAAGTTACCTACTTTTTATGTTCTATGATATTTTTTGATCAGATGCGTAGTTCTCGAGATATATCAAGATATTTAAAAGTTCCGAAGCCGCACCAACATAATAGAGATACAGAAACACCGTGGCCCCATTCTTTGAGATAACTCTGCACTATTGCGAGCTGGAAATGCCACTTCCAGTTTAGCTGTGCAGAAGAAGAACAACAAGAAGAAGAAATATCTCGAAATATGTCCGTCAGGCCCCTTCCCTTGAGATAAATCTGCATATATCTCGGAAACGAAGCGAGCTATGGCAAAATGTTGAGAGACCTTTTTTGTAGAGAATTAAGTTTTCTACTTTTTATGTTCTATGATATTTTTTGATCAGATGCGTAGTTCTCGAGATATATCAAGATATTTAAAAGTTCCGAAGCTGCACCAACATAATAGAGGTACAGAAACACCGTGGCCTCTTTCTTTGAGATAACTCTGCACTATTGCGAGCTGCAAATGCCACTTCCAGCTTAGCTGTGCAGAAGAAGAACAACAAGAAGAAGAAATATCTCGAAATATGTCCGTCAGTCCCCTTCCCTTGAGATAAATCTGCATATATCTCGGAAACGAAGCGAGCTATGGCAAAATGTTAAGAGACCTTTTTTGTAGAGAATTAAATGTCCTACTTTTTATTTTCTATGATATTTTTTGATCAGATGCGTAGTTCTCGAGATATATCAAGATATTTAAAAGTTCCGAAGCCGCACCAACATAATAGAGATACAGAAACACCGTGGCCCCTTTCTTTGAGATAACTGTGCACTAGTGCGAGCCGCAAATGCCACTTCCAGCTTAGCTGTGCAGAAGAAGAACAACAAGAAGAAGAAATATCTCGAAATATGTCCGTCAGGCCCCTTCCCTTGAGATAAATCTGCAAATATCTCGGAAACGAAGCGAGCTATGGCAAAATATTAAGAGACCTTTTTTGTAGAGAATTAAGTTTCCTACTTTTTATGTTCTATGATATTTTTTGATCAGATGCGTAGTTCTCGTGATATATCAAGATATTTCAAAGTTCCGAAGCCGCACCAACATAATAGAGATACAGAAATACCGTGGCCCCTTTCTTTGAGATAACTCTGCACTATTGCGAGCTGCAAATGCCACTTCCATGTTAGCTGTGCAGAAGAAGAACAACAAGAAGAAGAAATATCTCGAAATATGTCCGTCAGGCCCCTTCCCTTGAGATAAATCTGCATATATCTCGGAAACGAAGCGAGCTATGGCAAAATGTTGAGAGACCTTTTTTGTAGAGAATTAAGTTTTCTACTTTTTATGTTCTATGATATTTTTTGATCAGATGCGTAGTTCTCGAGATATATCAAGATATTTAAAAGTTCCGAAGCTGCACCAACATAATAGAGGTACAGAAACACCGTGGCCTCTTTCTTTGAGATAACTCTGCACTATTGCGAGCTGCAAATGCCACTTCCAGCTTAGCTGTGCAGAAGAAGAACAACAAGAAGAAGAAATATCTCGAAATATGTCCGTCAGTCCCCTTCCCTTGAGATAAATCTGCAAATATCTCGAAAACGAAGCAAGCTATGGGAAAATGTTAAGAGACCTTTTTTGTAGAGAATTAAGTTTCCTACTTTTTATGTTCTATGATATTTTTTGATCAGAAGCGTAGTTTTCGAGATATATCGAGATATTTAAAAGTTCCGAAGCCGCACCAACATAATAGAGATACAGAAACACCGTGGCCCCTTTCTTTGAGATAACTCTGCACTATTGCGAGCTGCAAATGCCACTTCCAGCTTAGCTGTGCAGAAGAAGAACAACAAGAAGAAGAAATATCTCGAAATATGTCCGTCAGGCCCCTTCCCTTGAGATATATCTGCAAATATCTCGGAAACGAAACGAGCTATGGCAAAATCTTAAGAGACCTTTTTTGTAGAGAATTATGTTTCCTACAATTTATGTTCTATGATATTATTTGATCAGATGCGTAGTTCTCGAGATATATCAAGATATTTAAAAGTTCCGAAGCCGCACCAACATAATAGAGATACAGAAACACCGTGGCCCCTTTCTTTGAGATAACTCTGCAGTATTGCGAGCTGCAAATGCCACTTCCAGCTTAGCTGTGCAGAGGAAGAACAACAAGAAGAAGAAATATCTCGAAATATGTCCGTCAGGCCAGTTCCTTTGAGCTGAATCTGCAAATATCTCGGAAACGAAGCGAGCTATGGCAAAATGTTAAGAGACGTTTTTTGTAGAGAATTATGTTTCCTACAATTTATGTTCTATGATATTTTTTGATCAGAAGCGTAGTTTTCGAGATATATCGAGATATTTAAAAGTTCCCAAGCCGCACCAACATAACAGAGATACAGAAACACCGTGGCCCCTTTCTTTCAGATAACTCTGCACTATTGCGAGCTGGAAATGCCACTTCCAGTTTAGCTGTGCAGAAGAAGAACAACAAGAAGAAGAAATATCTCGAAATATGTCCGTCAGGACCCTTCCCTTGAGATAAATCTGCAAATATCTCGGAAACGAAGCGAGCTATGGCAAAATGTTAAGAGACCTTATTTGTAGAGAATTAAGTTTCCTACTTTTTATGTTCTGTGATATTATTTGATCAGATGCGTAGTTCTCGAGATATATCAAGATATTTAAAAGTTCCGAAGCCGCACCAACATAATAGAGATACAGAAACACCGTGGCCCCTTTCTTTGAGATAACTCTGCATATTGCGAGCTGTAAATGCCACTTCCAGCTTAGCTGTGCAGAAGAAGAACAACAAGAAGAAGAAATATCTCGAAATATGTCCGTCAGGCCCCTTCCCTTGAGATATATCTGCAAATATCTCGGAAACGAAGCGAGCTATGGCAAAATGTTAAGAGACCTTTTTTGTAGAAAATTAGGTTTCCTACTTTTTATGTTCTATGATATTTTTTGATCAGATGCGTAGTTCTCGAGATATATCAAGATATTTAAAAGTTCCGAAGCTGCACCAACATAATAGAGGTACAGAAACACCGTGGCCTCTTTCTTTGAGATAACTCTGCACTATTGCGAGCTGCAAATGCCACTTCCAGCTTAGCTGTGCAGAAGAGGAACAACAAGAAGAGGAAATATCTCGGAATATGTCCGTCAGGCCCCTTCCCTTGAGATAAACCTGCAAATATCTCGGAAACGATGCCAGCTATGGGAAAATGTTAAGAGACCTTTTTTGTAGAGAATTATGTTTCCTACAATTTACGTTCTATGATATTTTTTGATCAGAAGCGTAGTTTTCGAGATATATCGAGATATTTAAAAGTTCCGAAGCCGCACCAACATAATAGAGATACAGAAACACCGTGGCCCCTTTCTTTGAGATAACTCTGCACTATTCCGAGCTGCAAATGCCACTTCCAGCTTAGCTGTGCAGAAGAAGAACAACAAGAAGAAGAAATATCTCGAAATATGTCCGTCAGGCCAGTTCCTTTGAGCTGAATCTGCAAATATCTCGGAAACGAAGCGAGCTATGGCAAAATGTTAAGATACGTTTTTTGTAGAGAATTATGTTTCCTACAATTTATGTTCTATGATATTTTTTGATCAGAAGCGTAGTTTTCGAGATATATCGAGATATTTAAAAGTTCCGAAGCCGCACCAACATAATAGGGATACAGAAACACCGTGGCCCCTTTCTTTGAGATAACTCTGCACTAGTGCGAGCCGCAAATGCCACTTCCAGCTTAGCTGTGCAGAAGAAGAACAACAAGAAGAAGAAATATCTCGAAATATGTCCGTCAGGCCCCTTCCCTTGAGATAAATCTGCAAATATCTCGGAAACGAAGCGAGCTACGGCAAAATGTTAAGAGACGTTTTTTGTAGAGAATTATGTTTCCTACAATTTATGTTCTATGATATTTTTTGATCAGAAGCGTAGTTTTCGAGATATATCGAGATATTTAAAAGTTCCGAAGCCGCACCAACATAATAGAGATACAGAAATACCGTGGCCCCTTTCTTTGAGATAACTCTGCACTATTGCGAGCTGCAAATGCCACTTCCAGGTTAGCTGTGCAGAAGAAGAACAACAAGAAGAAGAAATATCTCGAAATATGTCCGTCAGGCCCCTTCCCTTGAGATAAATCTGCATATATCTCGGAAACGAAGCGAGCTATGGCAAAATGTTGAGAGACCTTTTTTGTAGAGAATTAAGTTTTCTACTTTTTATGTTCTATGATATTTTTTGATCAGATGCGTAGTTCTCGAGATATATCAAGATATTTAAAAGTTCCGAAGCTGCACCAACATAATAGAGGTACAGAAACACCGTGGCCTCTTTCTTTGAGATAACTCTGCACTATTGCGAGCTGCAAATGCCACTTCCAGCTTAGCTGTGCAGAAGAAGAACAACAAGAAGAAGAAATATCTCGAAATATGTCCGTCAGTCCCCTTCCCTTGAGATAAATCTGCAAATATCTCGAAAACGAAGCAAGCTATGGGAAAATGTTAAGAGACCTTTTTTGTAGAGAATTAAGTTTCCTACTTTTTATGTTCTATGATATTTTTTGATCAGAAGCGTAGTTTTCGAGATATATCGAGATATTTAAAAGTTCCGAAGCCGCACCAACATAATAGAGATACAGAAACACCGTGGGCCCTTTCTTTGAGATAACTCTGCACTATTGCGACCTGCAAATGCCACTTCCAGCTTAGCTGTGCAGAAGAAGAACAACAAGAAGAAGAAATATCTCGAAATATGTCCGTCAGGCCCCTTCCCTTGAGATAAATCTGCAAATATCTCGGAAACGAAGCGAGCTATGGCAAAATGTTAAGAGACCTTTTTTGTAGAGAATTAAATGTCCTACTTTTTATTTTCTATGATATTTTTTGATCAGATGCGTAGTTCTCGAGATATATCAAGATATTTAAAAGTTCCGAAGCCGCACCAACATAATAGAGATACAGAAACACCGTGGCCCCTTTCTTTGAGATAACTCTGCACTATTGCGAGCTGCAAATGCCACTTCCAGCTTAGCTGTGCAGAAGAAGAACAACAAGAAGAAGAAATATCTCGAAATATGTCCGTCAGGCCCCTTCCCTTGAGATATATCTGCAAATATCTCGGAAACGAAACGAGCTATTGCAAAATCTTAAGAGACCTTTTTTGTAGAGAATTATGTTTCCTACAATTTATGTTCTATGATATTATTTGATCAGATGCGTAGTTCTCGAGATATATCAAGATATTTAAAAGTTCCGAAGCCGCACCAACATAATAGAGATACAGAAACACCGTGGCCCCTTTCTTTGAGATAACTCTGCAGTATTGCGAGCTGCAAATGCCACTTTCAGCTTAGCTGTGCAGAGGAAGAACAACAAGAAGAAGAAATATCTCGAAATATGTCCGTCAGGCCAGTTCCTTTGAGCTGAATCTGCAAATATCTCGGAAACGAAGCGAGCTATGGCAAAATGTTAAGAGACGTTTTTTGTAGAGAATTATGTTTCCTACAATTTATGTTCTATGATATTTTTTGATCAGAAGCGTAGTTTTCGAGATATATCGAGATATTTAAAAGTTCCCAAGCCGCACCAACATAACAGAGATACAGAAACACCGTGGCCCCTTTCTTTCAGATAACTCTGCACTATTGCGAGCTGCAAATGCCACTTCCAGGTTAGCTGTGCAGAAGAAGAACAACAAGAAGAAGAAATATCTCGAAATATGTCCGTCAGGCCCCTTCCCTTGAGATAAATCTGCATATATCTCGGAAACGAAGCGAGCTATGGCAAAATGTTGAGAGACCTTTTTTGTAGAGAATTAAGTTTTCTACTTTTTATGTTCTATGATATTTTTTGATCAGATGCGTAGTTCTCGAGATATATCAAGATATTTAAAAGTTCCGAAGCTGCACCAACATAATAGAGGTACAGAAACACCGTGGCCTCTTTCTTTGAGATAACTCTGCACTATTGCGAGCTGCAAATGCCACTTCCAGCTTAGCTGTGCAGAAGAAGAACAACAAGAAGAAGAAATATCTCGAAATATGTCCGTCAGTCCCCTTCCCTTGAGATAAATCTGCAAATATCTCGAAAACGAAGCAAGCTATGGGAAAATGTTAAGAGACCTTTTTTGTAGAGAATTAAGTTTCCTACTTTTTATGTTCTATGATATTTTTTGATCAGAAGCGTAGTTTTCGAGATATATCGAGATATTTAAAAGTTCCGAAGCCGCACCAACATAATAGAGATACAGAAACACCGTGGGCCCTTTCTTTGAGATAACTCTGCACTATTGCGACCTGCAAATGCCACTTCCAGCTTAGCTGTGCAGAAGAAGAACAACAAGAAGAAGAAATATCTCGAAATATGTCCGTCAGGCCCCTTCCCTTGAGATAAATCTGCAAATATCTCGGAAACGAAGCGAGCTATGGCAAAATGTTAAGAGACCTTTTTTGTAGAGAATTAAATGTCCTACTTTTTATTTTCTATGATATTTTTTGATCAGATGCGTAGTTCTCGAGATATATCAAGATATTTAAAAGTTCCGAAGCCGCACCAACATAATAGAGATACAGAAACACCGTGGCCCCTTTCTTTGCGATAACTCTGCACTATTGCGAGCTGCAAATGCCACTTCCAGCTTAGCTGTGCAGAAGAAGAACAACAAGAAGAAGAAATATCTCGAAATATGTCCGTCAGGCCCCTTCCCTTGAGATATATCTGCAAATATCTCGGAAACGAAACGAGCTATTGCAAAATCTTAAGAGACCTTTTTTGTAGAGAATTATGTTTCCTACAATTTATGTTCTATGATATTATTTGATCAGATGCGTAGTTCTCGAGATATATCAAGATATTTAAAAGTTCCGAAGCCGCACCAACATAATAGAGATACAGAAACACCGTGGCCCCTTTCTTTGAGATAACTCTGCAGTATTGCGAGCTGCAAATGCCACTTCCAGCTTAGCTGTGCAGAGGAAGAACAACAAGAAGAAGAAATATCTCGAAATATGTCCGTCAGGCCAGTTCCTTTGAGCTGAATCTGCAAATATCTCGGAAACGAAGCGAGCTATGGCAAAATGTTAAGAGACGTTTTTTGTAGAGAATTATGTTTCCTACAATTTATGTTCTATGATATTTTTTGATCAGAAGCGTAGTTTTCGAGATATATCGAGATATTTAAAAGTTCCCAAGCCGCACCAACATAACAGAGATACAGAAACACCGTGGCCCCTTTCTTTCAGATAACTCTGCACTATTGCGAGCTGGAAATGCCACTTCCAGTTTAGCTGTGCAGAAGAAGAACAACAAGAAGAAGAAATATCTCGAAATATGTCCGTCAGGACCCTTCCCTTGAGATAAATCTGCAAATATCTCGGAAACGAAGCGAGCTATGGCAAAATGTTAAGAGACCTTATTTGTAGAGAATTAAGTTTCCTACTTTTTATGTTCTGTGATATTATTTGATCAGATGCGTAGTTCTCGAGATATATCAAGATATTTAAAAGTTCCGAAGCCGCACCAACATAATAGAGATACAGAAACACCGTGGCCCCTTTCTTTGAGATAACTCTGCATATTGCGAGCTGTAAATGCCACTTCCAGCTTAGCTGTGCAGAAGAAGAACAACAAGAAGAAGAAATATCTCGAAATATGTCCGTCAGGCCCCTTCCCTTGAGATATATCTGCAAATATCTCGGAAACGAAGCGAGCTATGGCAAAATGTTAAGAGACCTTTTTTGTAGAAAATTAGGTTTCCTACTTTTTATGTTCTATGATATTTTTTGATCAGATGCGTAGTTCTCGAGATATATCAAGATATTTAAAAGTTCCGAAGCTGCACCAACATAATAGAGGTACAGAAACACCGTGGCCTCTTTCTTTGAGATAACTCTGCACTATTGCGAGCTGCAAATGCCACTTCCAGCTTAGCTGTGCAGAAGAGGAACAACAAGAAGAGGAAATATCTCGGAATATGTCCGTCAGGCCCCTTCCCTTGAGATAAACCTGCAAATATCTCGGAAACGATGCCAGCTATGGGAAAATGTTAAGAGACCTTTTTTGTAGAGAATTATGTTTCCTACAATTTACGTTCTATGATATTTTTTGATCAGAAGCGTAGTTTTCGAGATATATCGAGATATTTAAAAGTTCCGAAGCCGCACCAACATAATAGAGATACAGAAACACCGTGGCCCCTTTCTTTGAGATAACTCTGCACTATTGCGAGCTGCAAATGCCACTTCCAGCTTAGCTGTGCAGAAGAAGAACAACAAGAAGAAGAAATATCTCGAAATATGTCCGTCAGGCCAGTTCCTTTGAGCTGAATCTGCAAATATCTCGGAAACGAAGCGAGCTATGGCAAAATGTTAAGATACGTTTTTTGTAGAGAATTATGTTTCCTACAATTTATGTTCTATGATATTTTTTGATCAGAAGCGTAGTTTTCGAGATATATCGAGATATTTAAAAGTTCCGAAGCCGCACCAACATAATAGGGATACAGAAACACCGTGGCCCCTTTCTTTGAGATAACTCTGCACTAGTGCGAGCCGCAAATGCCACTTCCAGCTTAGCTGTGCAGAAGAAGAACAACAAGAAGAAGAAATATCTCGAAATATGTCCGTCAGGCCCCTTCCCTTGAGATAAATCTGCAAATATCTCGGAAACGAAGCGAGCTACGGCAAAATGTTAAGAGACGTTTTTTGTAGAGAATTATGTTTCCTACAATTTATGTTCTATGATATTTTTTGATCAGAAGCGTAGTTTTCGAGATATATCGAGATATTTAAAAGTTCCGAAGCCGCACCAACATAATAGAGATACAGAAACACCGTGGCCCCTTTCTTTGAGATAACTCTGCACTATTGCGAGCTGCAAATGCCACTTCCAGATTAGCTGTGCAGAAAAAGAACAACAAGAAGAAGAAATATCTCGAAATATGTCCGTCAGGCCCCTTCCCTTGAGATATATCTGCAAATATCTCGGAAACGAAGCGAGCTATGGGAAAATGTTAAGAGACCTTTTTTGTAGAGAATTATGTTTCCTACAATTTATGTTCTATGATATTTTTTGATCAGAAGCGTAGTTTTCGAGATATATCGAGATATTTAAAAGTTCCGAAGCCGCACCAACATAATAGAGATACAGAAACACCGTGGCCCCTTTCTTTGAGATAACTCTGCACTATTGCGAGCTGCAAATGCCACTTCCAGATTAGCTGTGCAGAAAAAGAACAACAAGAAGAAGAAATATCTCGAAATATGTCCGTCAGGCCCCTTCCCTTGAGATATATCTGCAAATATCTCGGAAACGAAGCGAGCTATGGCAAAATGTTAAGAGACCTTTTTTGTAGAGAATTATGTTTCCTACAATTTATGTTCTATGATATTTTTTGATCAGAAGCGTAGTTTTCGAGATATATCGAGATATTTAAAAGTTCCGAAGCCGCACCAACATAATAGAGATACAGAAACACCGTGGCCCCTTTCGTTGAGATAACTCTGCACTAGTGCGAGCCGCAAATGCCCCTTCCAGCTTAGCTGTGCAGAAGAAGAACAACACGAAGAAAAAATATCTCGAAATATGTCCGTCAGGCCCCTTCCCTTGAGATAAATCTGCAAATATCTCGGAAACGAAGCGAGCTATGGCAAAATGTTAAGAGACCTTTTTTGTAGAGAATTAAGTTTCCGACTTTTTACGTTCGATGATATTTTTTGATCAGATGCGTAGTTCTCGAGATATATCAAGATATTTAAAAGTTCCGAAGCCGCACCAACGTAATAGAGATACAGAAATACCGTGGCCCCTTTCTTTGAGATAACTCTGCACTATTGCGAGCTGCAAATGCCACTTCCAGCTTAGCTGTGCAGAGGAAGAACAACAAGAAGAAGAAATATCTCGAAATATGTCCGTCAGGCCAGTTCCTTTGAGCTGAATCTGCAAATATCTCGGAAACGAAGCGAGCTATGGCAAAATGTTAAGAGACGTTTTTTATAGAGAATTATGTTTCCTACAATTTATGTTCTATGATATTTTTTGATCAGAAGCGTAGTTTTCGAGATATATCGAGATATTTAAAAGTTCCGAAGCCGCACCAACATAATAGGGATACAGAAACACCGTGGTCCCTTTCTTTGAGATAACTCTGCACTAGTGCGAGCCGCAAATGCCACTTCCAGCTTAGCTGTGCAGAAGAAGAACAACAAGAAGAAGAAATATCTCGAAATATGTCCGTCAGGCCAGTTCCTTTGAGCTGAATCTGCAAATATCTCGGAAACGAGGCGAGCTATGGCAAAATGTTAAGAGACGTTTTTTGTAGGGAATTATGTTTCCTAAAATTTATGTTCTATGATATTTTTTGATCAGAAGCGTAGTTTTCGAGATATATCGAGATATTTAAAAGTTCCGAAGCCGCACCAACATAATAGGGATACAGAAACACCGTGGCCCCTTTCTTTGAGATAACTCTGCACTAGTGCGAGCCGCAAATGCCACTTCCAGCTTAGCTGTGCAGAAGAAGAACAACAAGAAGAAGAAATATCTCGAAATATGTCCGTCAGGCCCCTTCCCTTGAGATAAATCTGCAAATATCTCGGAAACGAAGCGAGCTATGGCAAAATGTTAAGAGACCTTTTTTGTAGAGAATTAAGTTTCCTACTTTTTATGTTCTATGATATTTTTTGATCAGATGCGTAGTTCTTGAGATATATCAAGATATTTAAAAGTTCCGAAGCCGCACCAACATAATAGAGATACAGAAACACCGTGGCCCCTTTCTTTGAGATAACTCTGCACTAGTGCGAGCCGCAAATGCCACTTCCAGCTTAGCTGTGCAGAAGAAGAACAACAAGAAGAAGAAATATCTCGAAATATGTCCGTCAGGCCCCTTCCCTTGAGATATATCTGCAAATATCTCGGAAACGAAGCGAGCTATGGCAAAATGTTGAGAGACCTTTTTTGTAGAGAATTAAGTTTCCTACTTTTTATGTTCTATGATATTTTTTGATCAGATGCGAAGTTCTCGAGATATATCAAGATATTTAAAAGTTCCCAAGCCGCACCAACATAATAGAGATACAGAAACACCGTGGCCCCTTTCTTTGAGATAACTCTGCACTATTGCGAGCTGCAAATGCCACTTCCAGCTTAGCTGTGCAGAAAAAGAACAACAAGAAGAAGAAATATCTCGAAATATGTCCGTCAGGCCCCTTCCCTTGAGATAAATCTGCAAATATCTCGGAAACGAAGAGAGCTATGGCAAAATGTTAAGAGACCTTTTTTGTAGAGAATTAAGTTTCCTACTTTTTATGTTCTATGATATTTTTTGATCTGATGCGTAGTTCTCGAGATATATCAAGATATTTAAAAGTTCCGAAGCCGCACCAACATAATAGAGATACAGAAACACCGTGGCCCCTTTCTTTGAGATAACTCTGCACTATTGCGAGCTGTAAATGCCACTTCCAGCTTAGCTGTGCAGAAGAAGAACAACAAGAAGAAGAAATATCTGGAAATATGTCCGTCAGGCCCCTTCCCTTGAGATATATCTGCAAATATCTCGGAAGCGAAGCGAGTTATGGCAAAATGTTAAGAGACCTTTTTTGTAGAGAATTATGTTTCCTACAATTTATGTTCTATGATATTTTTTGATCAGAAGCGTAGTTTTCAAGATATATCGAGATATTTAAAAGTTCCGAAGCCGCACCAACATAATAGAGATACAGAAACACCGTGGCCCGTTTCGTTGAGATAACTCTGCACTAGTGCGAGCCGCAAATGCCACTTCCAGCTTAGCTGTGCAGAGGAAGAACAACAAGAAGAAGAAATATCTCGAAATATGTCCGTCAGGCCCCTTCCCTTGAGATATATCTGCAAATATCTCGGAAACGAAGCGAGCTATGGCAAAATGTTAAGAGACCTTTTTTGTAGAGAATTAAGTTTCCTACTTTTTATGTTCTATGATATTTTTTGATCAGATGCGTAGTTCTCGAGATATATCAAGATATTTAAAAGTTCCGAAGCCGCACCAACATAATAGAGATACAGAAACACCGTGGCCCCTTTCTTTGAGATAACTCTGCACTATTGCGAGCTGCAAATGCCACTTCCAGCTTAGCTGTGCAGAGGAAGAACAACAAGAAGAAGAAATATCTCGAAATATGTCCGTCAGGCCAGTTCCTTTGAGCTGAATCTGCAAATATCTCGGAAACGAAGCGAGCTATGGCAAAATGTTAAGAGACGTTTTTTGTAGAGAATTATGTTTCCTACAATTTATGTTCTATGATATTTTTTGATCAGAAGCGTAGTTCTCGAGATATATCAAGATATTTAAAAGTTCCGAAGCCGCACCAACATAATAGAGATACAGAAACACCGTGGCCCCTTTCTTTGAGATAACTCTGCAGTAGTGCGAGCCGCAAATGCCACTTCCAGCTTAGCTGTGCAGAAGAAGAACAACAAGAAGAAGAAATATCTCGAAATATGTCCGTCAGGCCCCTACCCTTGAGATATATCTGCAAATATCTCGGAAACGAAGCGAGCTATGGCAAAATGTTAAGAGACCTTTTTTGTAGAGAATTAAGTTTCCTACTTTTTATGTTCTATGATATTTTTTGATCAGATGCGTAGTTCTCGAGATATATCAAGATATTTAAAAGTTCCGAAGCCGCACCAACATAATAGAGATACAGAAACACCGTGGCCCCTTTCTTTGAGATAACTCTGCACTATTGCGAGCTGCAAATGCCACTTCCAGCTTAGCTGTGCAGAGGAAGAACAACAAGAAGAAGAAATATCTCGAAATATGTCCGTCAGGCCAGTTCCTTTGAGCTGAATCTGCAAATATCTCGGAAACGAAGCGAGCTATGGCAAAATGTTAAGAGACGTTTTTTGTAGAGAATTATGTTTCCTACAATTTATGTTCTATGATATTTTTTGATCAGAAGCGTAGTTTTCGAGATATATCGAGATATTTAAAAGTTCCGAAGCCGCACCAACATAATAGAGATACAGAAACACCGTGGCCCCTTTCTTTGAGATAACTCTGCACTAGTGCGAGCCGCAAATGCCACTTCCAGCTTAGCTGTGCAGAAGAAGAACAACAAGAAGAAGAAATATCTCGAAATATGTCCGTCAGGCCCCTTCCCTTGAGATATATCTGCAAATATTTCGGAAACGAAGCGAGCTATGGCAAAATGTTAAGAGACCTTTTTTGTAGAGAATTAAGTTTCCTACTTTTTATGTTCTATGATATTTTTTGATCAGATGCGTAGTTCTCGAGATATATCAAGATATTTAAAAGTTCCGAAGCCGCACCAACATAATAGAGATACAGAAACACCGTGGCCCCTTTCTTTGAGATAACTCTGCACTAGTGCGAGCCGCAAATGCCACTTCCAGCTTAGCTGTGCAGAAGAAGAACAACAAGAAGAAGAAATATCTCGAAATATGTCCGTCAGGCCCCTTCCCTTGAGATATATCTGCAAATATCTCGGAAACGAAGCGAGCTATGGCAAAATGTTAAGAGACCTTTTTTGTAGAGAATTATGTTTCCTACAATTTATGTTCTATGATATTTTTTGATCAGAAGCGTAGTTTTCGAAATATATCGAGATATTTAAAAGTTCCGAAGCCGCACCAACATAATAGAGATACAGAAACACCGTGGCCCCTTTCTTTGAGATAACTCTGCACTAGTGCGAGCCGCAAATGCCACTTCCAGCTTAGCTGTGCAGAAGAAGAACAACAAGAAGAAGAAATATCTCGAAATATGTCCGTCAGGCCCCTTCCCTTGAGATAAATCTGCAAATATCTCGGAAACGAAGCGAGCTATGGCAAAATGTTAAGAGACCTTTTTTGTAGAGAATTGAGTTTCCTACTTTTTATGTTCTATGATATTTTTTGATCAGATGCGTAGTTCTCGAGATATATCAAGATATTTAAAAGTTCCGAAGCCGCACCAACATAATAGAGATACAGAAACACCGTGGCCCCTTTCGTTGAGATAACTCTGCACTAGTGCGATCCGCAAATGCCACTTCCAGCTTAGCTGTGCAGAAGAAGAACAACAAGAAGAAGAAATATCTCGAAATATGTCCGTCAGGCCCCTTCCCTTGAGATAAATCTGCAAATATCTCGGAAACGAAGCGAGCTATGGCAAAATGTTAAGAGACCTTTTTTGTAGAGAATTAAGTTTCCTACTTTTTATGTTCTATGATATTTTTTGAGCAGATGCGTAGTTCTCGAGATATATCAAGATATTTAAAAGTTCCGAACCCGCACCAACATAATAGAGATACAGAAACACCGTGGCCCCTTTCTTTGAGATAACTCTGCACTATTGCGAGCTGCAAATGCCACTTCCAGCTTAGCTGTGCAGAGGAAGAACAACAAGAAGAAGAAATATCTCGAAATATGTCCGTCAGGCCAGTTCCTTTGAGCTGAATCTGCAAATATCTCGGAAACGAAGCGAGCTATGGCAAAATGTTAGGAGACGTTTTTTGTAGAGAATTATGTTTCCTACAATTTATGTTCTATGATATTTTTTGATCAGAAGCGTAGTTTTCGAGATATATCGAGATATTTAAAAGTTCCGAAGCCGCACCAACATAATAGAGATACAGAAACACCGTGGCCCCTTTCTTTGAGATAACTCTGCACTAGTGCGAGCTGCAAATGCCACTTCCAGCTTAGCTGTGCAGAGGAAGAACAACAAGAAGAAGAAATATCTCGAAATATGTCCGTCAGGCCAGTTCCTTTGAGCTGAATCTGCAAATATCTCGGAAACGAAGCGAGCTATGGCAAAATGTTAAGAGACATTTTTTGTAGAGAATTATGTTTCCTACAATTTATGTTCTATGATATTTTTTGATCAGAAGCGTAGTTTTCGAGATATATCGAGATATTTAAAAGTTCCGAAGCCGCACCAACATAATAGAGATACAGAAACACCGTGGCCCCTTTCTTTGAGATAACTCTGCACTAGTGCGAGCCGCAAATGCCACTTCCAGCTTAGCTGTGCAGAAGAAGAACAACAAGAAGAAGAAATATCTCGAAATATGTCCGTCAGGCCGGTTCCTTTGAGCTGAATCTGCAAATATCTCGGAAACGAGGCGAGCTATGGCAAAATGTTAAGAGACGTTTTTTGTAGGGAATTATGTTTCCTAAAATTTATGTTCTATGATATTTTTTGATCAGAAGCGTAGTTTTCGAGATATATCGAGATATTTAAAAGTTCCGAAGCCGCACCAACATAATAGGGATACAGAAACACCGTGGCCCCTTTCTTTGAGATAACTCTGCACTAGTGCGAGCCGCAAATGCCACTTCCAGCTTAGCTGTGCAGAAGAAGAACAACAAGAAGAAGAAATATCTCGAAATATGTCCGTCAGGCCCCTTCCCTTGAGATAAATCTGCAAATATCTCGGAAACGAAGCGAGCTATGGCAAAATGTTAAGAGACCTTTTTTGTAGAGAATTAAGTTTCCTACTTTTTATGTTCTATGATATTTTTTGATCAGATGCGTAGTTCTTGAGATATATCAAGATATTTAAAAGTTCCGAAGCCGCACCAACATAATAGAGATACAGAAACACCGTGGCCCCTTTCTTTGAGATAACTCTGCACTAGTGCGAGCCGCAAATGCCACTTCCAGCTTAGCTGTGCAGAAGAAGAACAACAAGAAGAAGAAATATCTCGAAATATGTCCGTCAGGCCCCTTCCCTTGAGATATATCTGCAAATATCTCGGAAACGAAGCGAGCTATGGCAAAATGTTGAGAGACCTTTTTTGTAGAGAATTAAGTTTCCTACTTTTTATGTTCTATGATATTTTTTGATCAGATGCGAAGTTCTCGAGATATATCAAGATATTTAAAAGTTCCCAAGCCGCACCAACATAATAGAGATACAGAAACACCGTGGCCCCTTTCTTTGAGATAACTCTGCACTATTGCGAGCTGCAAATGCCACTTCCAGCTTAGCTGTGCAGAAAAAGAACAACAAGAAGAAGAAATATCTCGAAATATGTCCGTCAGGCCCCTTCCCTTGAGATAAATCTGCAAATATCTCGGAAACGAAGAGAGCTATGGCAAAATGTTAAGAGACCTTTTTTGTAGAGAATTAAGTTTCCTACTTTTTATGTTCTATGATATTTTTTGATCTGATGCGTAGTTCTCGAGATATATCAAGATATTTAAAAGTTCCGAAGCCGCACCAACATAATAGAGATACAGAAACACCGTGGCCCCTTTCTTTGAGATAACTCTGCACTATTGCGAGCTGTAAATGCCACTTCCAGCTTAGCTGTGCAGAAGAAGAACAACAAGAAGAAGAAATATCTGGAAATATGTCCGTCAGGCCCCTTCCCTTGAGATATATCTGCAAATATCTCGGAAGCGAAGCGAGTTATGGCAAAATGTTAAGAGACCTTTTTTGTAGAGAATTATGTTTCCTACAATTTATGTTCTATGATATTTTTTGATCAGAAGCGTAGTTTTCAAGATATATCGAGATATTTAAAAGTTCCGAAGCCGCACCAACATAATAGAGATACAGAAACACCGTGGCCCGTTTCGTTGAGATAACTCTGCACTAGTGCGAGCCGCAAATGCCACTTCCAGCTTAGCTGTGCAGAGGAAGAACAACAAGAAGAAGAAATATCTCGAAATATGTCCGTCAGGCCCCTTCCCTTGAGATATATCTGCAAATATCTCGGAAACGAAGCGAGCTATGGCAAAATGTTAAGAGACCTTTTTTGTAGAGAATTAAGTTTCCTACTTTTTATGTTCTATGATATTTTTTGATCAGATGCGTAGTTCTCGAGATATATCAAGATATTTAAAAGTTCCGAAGCCGCACCAACATAATAGAGATACAGAAACACCGTGGCCCCTTTCTTTGAGATAACTCTGCACTATTGCGAGCTGCAAATGCCACTTCCAGCTTAGCTGTGCAGAGGAAGAACAACAAGAAGAAGAAATATCTCGAAATATGTCCGTCAGGCCAGTTCCTTTGAGCTGAATCTGCAAATATCTCGGAAACGAAGCGAGCTATGGCAAAATGTTAAGAGACGTTTTTTGTAGAGAATTATGTTTCCTACAATTTATGTTCTATGATATTTTTTGATCAGAAGCGTAGTTCTCGAGATATATCAAGATATTTAAAAGTTCCGAAGCCGCACCAACATAATAGAGATACAGAAACACCGTGGCCCCTTTCTTTGAGATAACTCTGCACTAGTGCGAGCCGCAAATGCCACTTCCAGCTTAGCTGTGCAGAAGAAGAACAACAAGAAGAAGAAATATCTCGAAATATGTCCGTCAGGCCCCTTCCCTTGAGATAAATCTGCAAATATCTCGGAAACGAAGCGAGCTATGGCAAAATGTTAAGAGACCTTTTTTGTAGAGAATTAAGTTTCCTACTTTTTATGTTCTATGATATTTTTTGATCAGATGCGTAGTTCTTGAGATATATCAAGATATTTAAAAGTTCCGAAGCCGCACCAACATAATAGAGATACAGAAACACCGTGGCCCCTTTCTTTGAGATAACTCTGCACTAGTGCGAGCCGCAAATGCCACTTCCAGCTTAGCTGTGCAGAAGAAGAACAACAAGAAGAAGAAATATCTCGAAATATGTCCGTCAGGCCCCTTCCCTTGAGATATATCTGCAAATATCTCGGAAACGAAGCGAGCTATGGCAAAATGTTGAGAGACCTTTTTTGTAGAGAATTAAGTTTCCTACTTTTTATGTTCTATGATATTTTTTGATCAGATGCGAAGTTCTCGAGATATATCAAGATATTTAAAAGTTCCCAAGCCGCACCAACATAATAGAGATACAGAAACACCGTGGCCCCTTTCTTTGAGATAACTCTGCACTATTGCGAGCTGCAAATGCCACTTCCAGCTTAGCTGTGCAGAAAAAGAACAACAAGAAGAAGAAATATCTCGAAATATGTCCGTCAGGCCCCTTCCCTTGAGATAAATCTGCAAATATCTCGGAAACGAAGAGAGCTATGGCAAAATGTTAAGAGACCTTTTTTGTAGAGAATTAAGTTTCCTACTTTTTATGTTCTATGATATTTTTTGATCTGATGCGTAGTTCTCGAGATATATCAAGATATTTAAAAGTTCCGAAGCCGCACCAACATAATAGAGATACAGAAACACCGTGGCCCCTTTCTTTGAGATAACTCTGCACTATTGCGAGCTGTAAATGCCACTTCCAGCTTAGCTGTGCAGAAGAAGAACAACAAGAAGAAGAAATATCTGGAAATATGTCCGTCAGGCCCCTTCCCTTGAGATATATCTGCAAATATCTCGGAAGCGAAGCGAGTTATGGCAAAATGTTAAGAGACCTTTTTTGTAGAGAATTATGTTTCCTACAATTTATGTTCTATGATATTTTTTGATCAGAAGCGTAGTTTTCAAGATATATCGAGATATTTAAAAGTTCCGAAGCCGCACCAACATAATAGAGATACAGAAACACCGTGGCCCGTTTCGTTGAGATAACTCTGCACTAGTGCGAGCCGCAAATGCCACTTCCAGCTTAGCTGTGCAGAGGAAGAACAACAAGAAGAAGAAATATCTCGAAATATGTCCGTCAGGCCCCTTCCCTTGAGATATATCTGCAAATATCTCGGAAACGAAGCGAGCTATGGCAAAATGTTAAGAGACCTTTTTTGTAGAGAATTAAGTTTCCTACTTTTTATGTTCTATGATATTTTTTGATCAGATGCGTAGTTCTCGAGATATATCAAGATATTTAAAAGTTCCGAAGCCGCACCAACATAATAGAGATACAGAAACACCGTGGCCCCTTTCTTTGAGATAACTCTGCACTATTGCGAGCCGCAAATGCCACTTCCAGCTTAGCTGTGCAGAGGAAGAACAACAAGAAGAAGAAATATCTCGAAATATGTCCGTCAGGCCAGTTCCTTTGAGCTGAATCTGCAAATATCTCGGAAACGAAGCGAGCTATGGCAAAATGTTAAGAGACGTTTTTTGTAGAGAATTATGTTTCCTACAATTTATGTTCTATGATATTTTTTGATCAGAAGCGTAGTTCTCGAGATATATCAAGATATTTAAAAGTTCCGAAGCCGCACCAACATAATAGAGATACAGAAACACCGTGGCCCCTTTCTTTGAGATAACTCTGCAGTAGTGCGAGCCGCAAATGCCACTTCCAGCTTAGCTGTGCAGAAGAAGAACAACAAGAAGAAGAAATATCTCGAAATATGTCCGTCAGGCCCCTACCCTTGAGATATATCTGCAAATATCTCGGAAACGAAGCGAGCTATGGCAAAATGTTAAGAGACCTTTTTTGTAGAGAATTAAGTTTCCTACTTTTTATGTTCTATGATATTTTTTGATCAGATGCGTAGTTCTCGAGATATATCAAGATATTTAAAAGTTCCGAAGCCGCACCAACATAATAGAGATACAGAAACACCGTGGCCCCTTTCTTTGAGATAACTCTGCACTATTGCGAGCTGCAAATGCCACTTCCAGCTTAGCTGTGCAGAGGAAGAACAACAAGAAGAAGAAATATCTCGAAATATGTCCGTCAGGCCAGTTCCTTTGAGCTGAATCTGCAAATATCTCGGAAACGAAGCGAGCTATGGCAAAATGTTAAGAGACGTTTTTTGTAGAGAATTATGTTTCCTACAATTTATGTTCTATGATATTTTTTGATCAGAAGCGTAGTTTTCGAGATATATCGAGATATTTAAAAGTTCCGAAGCCGCACCAACATAATAGAGATACAGAAACACCGTGGCCCCTTTCTTTGAGATAACTCTGCACTAGTGCGAGCCGCAAATGCCACTTCCAGCTTAGCTGTGCAGAAGAAGAACAACAAGAAGAAGAAATATCTCGAAATATGTCCGTCAGGCCCCTTCCCTTGAGATATATCTGCAAATATTTCGGAAACGAAGCGAGCTATGGCAAAATGTTAAGAGACCTTTTTTGTAGAGAATTAAGTTTCCTACTTTTTATGTTCTATGATATTTTTTGATCAGATGCGTAGTTCTCGAGATATATCAAGATATTTAAAAGTTCCGAAGCCGCACCAACATAATAGAGATACAGAAACACCGTGGCCCCTTTCTTTGAGATAACTCTGCACTAGTGCGAGCCGCAAATGCCACTTCCAGCTTAGCTGTGCAGAAGAAGAACAACAAGAAGAAGAAATATCTCGAAATATGTCCGTCAGGCCCCTTCCCTTGAGATATATCTGCAAATATCTCGGAAACGAAGCGAGCTATGGCAAAATGTTAAGAGACCTTTTTTGTAGAGAATTATGTTTCCTACAATTTATGTTCTATGATATTTTTTGATCAGAAGCGTAGTTTTCGAAATATATCGAGATATTTAAAAGTTCCGAAGCCGCACCAACATAATAGAGATACAGAAACACCGTGGCCCCTTTCTTTGAGATAACTCTGCACTAGTGCGAGCCGCAAATGCCACTTCCAGCTTAGCTGTGCAGAAGAAGAACAACAAGAAGAAGAAATATCTCGAAATATGTCCGTCAGGCCCCTTCCCTTGAGATAAATCTGCAAATATCTCGGAAACGAAGCGAGCTATGGCAAAATGTTAAGAGACCTTTTTTGTAGAGAATTGAGTTTCCTACTTTTTATGTTCTATGATATTTTTTGATCAGATGCGTAGTTCTCGAGATATATCAAGATATTTAAAAGTTCCGAAGCCGCACCAACATAATAGAGATACAGAAACACCGTGACCCCTTTCGTTGAGATAACTCTGCACTAGTGCGATCCGCAAATGCCACTTCCAGCTTAGCTGTGCAGAAGAAGAACAACAAGAAGAAGAAATATCTCGAAATATGTCCGTCAGGCCCCTTCCCTTGAGATAAATCTGCAAATATCTCGGAAACGAAGCGAGCTATGGCAAAATGTTAAGAGACCTTTTTTGTAGAGAATTAAGTTTCCTACTTTTTATGTTCTATGATATTTTTTGAGCAGATGCGTAGTTCTCGAGATATATCAAGATATTTAAAAGTTCCGAACCCGCACCAACATAATAGAGATACAGAAACACCGTGGCCCCTTTCTTTGAGATAACTCTGCACTATTGCGAGCTGCAAATGCCACTTCCAGCTTAGCTGTGCAGAGGAAGAACAACAAGAAGAAGAAATATCTCGAAATATGTCCGTCAGGCCAGTTCCTTTGAGCTGAATCTGCAAATATCTCGGAAACGAAGCGAGCTATGGCAAAATGTTAAGAGACGTTTTTTGTAGAGAATTACGTTTCCTACAATTTATGTTCTATGATATTTTTTGATCAGAAGCGTAGTTCTCGAGATATATCGAGATATTTAAAAGTTCCGAAGCCGCACCAACATAATAGGGATACAGAAACACCGTGGCCCCTTTCTTTGAGATAACTCTGCACTAGTGCGAGCCGCAAATGCCACTTCCAGCTTAGCTGTGCAGAAGAAGAATAACAAGAAGAAGAAATATCTCGAAATATGTCCGTCAGGCCCCTTCCCTTGAGATATATCTGCAAATATCTCGGAAACGAAGCGAGCTATGGCAAAATGTTAAGAGACCTTTTTTGTAGAGAATTATGTTTCCTACAATTTAGGTTCTATGATATTTTTTGATCAGAAGCGTAGTTTTCGAGATGTATCGAGATATTTAAAAGTTCCGAAGCCGCACCAACATAATAGAGATACAGAAACACCGTGGCCCCTTTCTTTGAGATAACTCTGCACTAGTGCGAGCCGCAAATGCCACTTCCGGCTTAGCTGTGCAGAAGAAGAACAACAAGAAGAAGAAATATCTCGAAATATGTCCGTCAGGCCCCTTCCCTTGAGATATATCTGCAAATATCTCGGAAACGAAGCGAGCTATGGCAAAATGTTAAGAGACCTTTTTTGTAGAGAATTAAGTTTCCTACTTTTTATGTTCTATGATATTTTTTGATCAGATGCGTAGTTCTCGAGATATATCAAGATATTTAAAAGTTCCGAACCCGCACCAACATAATAGAGATACAGAAACACCGTGGCCCCTTTCTTTGAGATAACTCTGCACTATTGCGAGCTGCAAATGCCACTTCCAGCTTAGCTGTGCAGAGGAAGAACAACAAGAAGAAGAAATATCTCGAAATATGTCCGTCAGGCCAGTTCCTTTGAGCTGAATCTGCAAATATCTCGGAAACGAAGCGAGCTATGGCAAAATGTTAAGAGACGTTTTTTATAGAGAATTATGTTTCCTACAATTTATGTTCTATGATATTTTTTGATCAGAAGCGTAGTTTTCGAGATATATCGAGATATTTAAAAGTTCCGAAGCCGCACCAACATAATAGGGATACAGAAACACCGTGGTCCCTTTCTTTGAGATAACTCTGCACTAGTGCGAGCCGCAAATGCCACTTCCAGCTTAGCTGTGCAGAAGAAGAACAACAAGAAGAAGAAATATCTCGAAATATGTCCGTCAGGCCAGTTCCTTTGAGCTGAATCTGCAAATATCTCGGAAACGAGGCGAGCTATGGCAAAATGTTAAGAGACGTTTTTTGTAGGGAATTATGTTTCCTAAAATTTATGTTCTATGATATTTTTTGATCAGAAGCGTAGTTTTCGAGATATATCGAGATATTTAAAAGTTCCGAAGCCGCACCAACATAATAGGGATACAGAAACACCGTGGCCCCTTTCTTTGAGATAACTCTGCACTAGTGCGAGCCGCAAATGCCACTTCCAGCTTAGCTGTGCAGAAGAAGAACAACAAGAAGAAGAAATATCTCGAAATATGTCCGTCAGGCCCCTTCCCTTGAGATAAATCTGCAAATATCTCGGAAACGAAGCGAGCTATGGCAAAATGTTAAGAGACCTTTTTTGTAGAGAATTAAGTTTCCTACTTTTTATGTTCTATGATATTTTTTGATCAGATGCGTAGTTCTTGAGATATATCAAGATATTTAAAAGTTCCGAAGCCGCACCAACATAATAGAGATACAGAAACACCGTGGCCCCTTTCTTTGAGATAACTCTGCACTAGTGCGAGCCGCAAATGCCACTTCCAGCTTAGCTGTGCAGAAGAAGAACAACAAGAAGAAGAAATATCTCGAAATATGTCCGTCAGGCCCCTTCCCTTGAGATATATCTGCAAATATCTCGGAAACGAAGCGAGCTATGGCAAAATGTTGAGAGACCTTTTTTGTAGAGAATTAAGTTTCCTACTTTTTATGTTCTATGATATTTTTTGATCAGATGCGAAGTTCTCGAGATATATCAAGATATTTAAAAGTTCCCAAGCCGCACCAACATAATAGAGATACAGAAACACCGTGGCCCCTTTCTTTGAGATAACTCTGCACTATTGCGAGCTGCAAATGCCACTTCCAGCTTAGCTGTGCAGAAAAAGAACAACAAGAAGAAGAAATATCTCGAAATATGTCCGTCAGGCCCCTTCCCTTGAGATAAATCTGCAAATATCTCGGAAACGAAGAGAGCTATGGCAAAATGTTAAGAGACCTTTTTTGTAGAGAATTAAGTTTCCTACTTTTTATGTTCTATGATATTTTTTGATCTGATGCGTAGTTCTCGAGATATATCAAGATATTTAAAAGTTCCGAAGCCGCACCAACATAATAGAGATACAGAAACACCGTGGCCCCTTTCTTTGAGATAACTCTGCACTATTGCGAGCTGTAAATGCCACTTCCAGCTTAGCTGTGCAGAAGAAGAACAACAAGAAGAAGAAATATCTGGAAATATGTCCGTCAGGCCCCTTCCCTTGAGATATATCTGCAAATATCTCGGAAGCGAAGCGAGTTATGGCAAAATGTTAAGAGACCTTTTTTGTAGAGAATTATGTTTCCTACAATTTATGTTCTATGATATTTTTTGATCAGAAGCGTAGTTTTCAAGATATATCGAGATATTTAAAAGTTCCGAAGCCGCACCAACATAATAGAGATACAGAAACACCGTGGCCCGTTTCGTTGAGATAACTCTGCACTAGTGCGAGCCGCAAATGCCACTTCCAGCTTAGCTGTGCAGAGGAAGAACAACAAGAAGAAGAAATATCTCGAAATATGTCCGTCAGGCCCCTTCCCTTGAGATATATCTGCAAATATCTCGGAAACGAAGCGAGCTATGGCAAAATGTTAAGAGACCTTTTTTGTAGAGAATTAAGTTTCCTACTTTTTATGTTCTATGATATTTTTTGATCAGATGCGAAGTTCTCGAGATATATCAAGATATTTAAAAGTTCCCAAGCCGCACCAACATAATAGAGATACAGAAACACCGTGGCCCCTTTCTTTGAGATAACTCTGCACTATTGCGAGCTGCAAATGCCACTTCCAGCTTAGCTGTGCAGAGGAAGAACAACAAGAAGAAGAAATATCTCGAAATATGTCCGTCAGGCCAGTTCCTTTGAGCTGAATCTGCAAATATCTCGGAAACGAAGCGAGCTATGGCAAAATGTTAAGAGACGTTTTTTGTAGAGAATTATGTTTCCTACAATTTATGTTCTATGATATTTTTTGATCAGAAGCGTAGTTCTCGAGATATATCAAGATATTTAAAAGTTCCGAAGCCGCACCAACATAATAGAGATACAGAAACACCGTGGCCCCTTTCTTTGAGATAACTCTGCAGTAGTGCGAGCCGCAAATGCCACTTCCAGCTTAGCTGTGCAGAAGAAGAACAACAAGAAGAAGAAATATCTCGAAATATGTCCGTCAGGCCCCTACCCTTGAGATATATCTGCAAATATCTCGGAAACGAAGCGAGCTATGGCAAAATGTTAAGAGACCTTTTTTGTAGAGAATTAAGTTTCCTACTTTTTATGTTCTATGATATTTTTTGATCAGATGCGTAGTTCTCGAGATATATCAAGATATTTAAAAGTTCCGAAGCCGCACCAACATAATAGAGATACAGAAACACCGTGGCCCCTTTCTTTGAGATAACTCTGCACTATTGCGAGCTGCAAATGCCACTTCCAGCTTAGCTGTGCAGAGGAAGAACAACAAGAAGAAGAAATATCTCGAAATATGTCCGTCAGGCCAGTTCCTTTGAGCTGAATCTGCAAATATCTCGGAAACGAAGCGAGCTATGGCAAAATGTTAAGAGACGTTTTTTGTAGAGAATTATGTTTCCTACAATTTATGTTCTATGATATTTTTTGATCAGAAGCGTAGTTTTCGAGATATATCGAGATATTTAAAAGTTCCGAAGCCGCACCAACATAATAGAGATACAGAAACACCGTGGCCCCTTTCTTTGAGATAACTCTGCACTAGTGCGAGCCGCAAATGCCACTTCCAGCTTAGCTGTGCAGAAGAAGAACAACAAGAAGAAGAAATATCTCGAAATATGTCCGTCAGGCCCCTTCCCTTGAGATATATCTGCAAATATTTCGGAAACGAAGCGAGCTATGGCAAAATGTTAAGAGACCTTTTTTGTAGAGAATTAAGTTTCCTACTTTTTATGTTCTATGATATTTTTTGATCAGATGCGTAGTTCTCGAGATATATCAAGATATTTAAAAGTTCCGAAGCCGCACCAACATAATAGAGATACAGAAACACCGTGGCCCCTTTCTTTGAGATAACTCTGCACTAGTGCGAGCCGCAAATGCCACTTCCAGCTTAGCTGTGCAGAAGAAGAACAACAAGAAGAAGAAATATCTCGAAATATGTCCGTCAGGCCCCTTCCCTTGAGATATATCTGCAAATATCTCGGAAACGAAGCGAGCTATGGCAAAATGTTAAGAGACCTTTTTTGTAGAGAATTATGTTTCCTACAATTTATGTTCTATGATATTTTTTGATCAGAAGCGTAGTTTTCGAAATATATCGAGATATTTAAAAGTTCCGAAGCCGCACCAACATAATAGAGATACAGAAACACCGTGGCCCCTTTCTTTGAGATAACTCTGCACTAGTGCGAGCCGCAAATGCCACTTCCAGCTTAGCTGTGCAGAAGAAGAACAACAAGAAGAAGAAATATCTCGAAATATGTCCGTCAGGCCCCTTCCCTTGAGATAAATCTGCAAATATCTCGGAAACGAAGCGAGCTATGGCAAAATGTTAAGAGACCTTTTTTGTAGAGAATTGAGTTTCCTACTTTTTATGTTCTATGATATTTTTTGATCAGATGCGTAGTTCTCGAGATATATCAAGATATTTAAAAGTTCCGAAGCCGCACCAACATAATAGAGATACAGAAACACCGTGGCCCCTTTCGTTGAGATAACTCTGCACTAGTGCGATCCGCAAATGCCACTTCCAGCTTAGCTGTGCAGAAGAAGAACAACAAGAAGAAGAAATATCTCGAAATATGTCCGTCAGGCCCCTTCCCTTGAGATAAATCTGCAAATATCTCGGAAACGAAGCGAGCTATGGCAAAATGTTAAGAGACCTTTTTTGTAGAGAATTAAGTTTCCTACTTTTTATGTTCTATGATATTTTTTGAGCAGATGCGTAGTTCTCGAGATATATCAAGATATTTAAAAGTTCCGAACCCGCACCAACATAATAGAGATACAGAAACACCGTGGCCCCTTTCTTTGAGATAACTCTGCACTATTGCGAGCTGCAAATGCCACTTCCAGCTTAGCTGTGCAGAGGAAGAACAACAAGAAGAAGAAATATCTCGAAATATGTCCGTCAGGCCAGTTCCTTTGAGCTGAATCTGCAAATATCTCGGAAACGAAGCGAGCTATGGCAAAATGTTAAGAGACGTTTTTTGTAGAGAATTACGTTTCCTACAATTTATGTTCTATGATATTTTTTGATCAGAAGCGTAGTTCTCGAGATATATCGAGATATTTAAAAGTTCCGAAGCCGCACCAACATAATAGGGATACAGAAACACCGTGGCCCCTTTCTTTGAGATAACTCTGCACTAGTGCGAGCCGCAAATGCCACTTCCAGCTTAGCTGTGCAGAAGAAGAATAACAAGAAGAAGAAATATCTCGAAATATGTCCGTCAGGCCCCTTCCCTTGAGATATATCTGCAAATATCTCGGAAACGAAGCGAGCTATGGCAAAATGTTAAGAGACCTTTTTTGTAGAGAATTATGTTTCCTACAATTTAGGTTCTATGATATTTTTTGATCAGAAGCGTAGTTTTCGAGATGTATCGAGATATTTAAAAGTTCCGAAGCCGCACCAACATAATAGAGATACAGAAACACCGTGGCCCCTTTCTTTGAGATAACTCTGCACTAGTGCGAGCCGCAAATGCCACTTCCGGCTTAGCTGTGCAGAAGAAGAACAACAAGAAGAAGAAATATCTCGAAATATGTCCGTCAGGCCCCTTCCCTTGAGATATATCTGCAAATATCTCGGAAACGAAGCGAGCTATGGCAAAATGTTAAGAGACCTTTTTTGTAGAGAATTAAGTTTCCTACTTTTTATGTTCTATGATATTTTTTGATCAGATGCGTAGTTCTCGAGATATATCAAGATATTTAAAAGTTCCGAACCCGCACCAACATAATAGAGATACAGAAACACCGTGGCCCCTTTCTTTGAGATAACTCTGCACTATTGCGAGCTGCAAATGCCACTTCCAGCTTAGCTGTGCAGAGGAAGAACAACAAGAAGAAGAAATATCTCGAAATATGTCCGTCAGGCCAGTTCCTTTGAGCTGAATCTGCAAATATCTCGGAAACGAAGCGAGCTATGGCAAAATGTTAAGAGACGTTTTTTATAGAGAATTATGTTTCCTACAATTTATGTTCTATGATATTTTTTGATCAGAAGCGTAGTTTTCGAGATATATCGAGATATTTAAAAGTTCCGAAGCCGCACCAACATAATAGGGATACAGAAACACCGTGGTCCCTTTCTTTGAGATAACTCTGCACTAGTGCGAGCCGCAAATGCCACTTCCAGCTTAGCTGTGCAGAAGAAGAACAACAAGAAGAAGAAATATCTCGAAATATGTCCGTCAGGCCCCTTCCCTTGAGATATATCTGCAAATATCTCGGAAACGAAGCGAGCTATGGCAAAATGTTAAGAGACCTTTTTTGTAGAGAATTAAGTTTCCTACTTTTTATGTTCTATGATATTTTTTGATCAGATGCGTAGTTCTCGAGATATATCAAGATATTTAAAAGTTCCGAACCCGCACCAACATAATAGAGATACAGAAACACCGTGGCCCCTTTCTTTGAGATAACTCTGCACTATTGCGAGCTGCAAATGCCACTTCCAGCTTAGCTGTGCAGAGGAAGAACAACAAGAAGAAGAAATATCTCGAAATATGTCCGTCAGGCCCCTTCCCTTGAGATATATCTGCACATATCTCGGAAACGAAGAGAGCTATGGCAAAATGTTAAGAGACCTTTTTTGTAGAGAATTAAGTTTCCTACAATTTATGTTCTATGATATTTTTTGATCAGATGCGTAGTTCTCGAGATATATCAAGATATTTAAAAGTTCCGAAGCCGCACCAACATAATAGAGATACAGAAACACCGTGGCCCCTTTCTTTGAGATAACTCTGCACTATTGCGAGCTGCAAATGCCACTTCCAGCTTAGCTGTGCAGAAGAAGAACAACAAGAAGAAGAAATATCTCGAAATATGTCCGTCAGGCCCCTTCCCTTGAGATAAATCTGCAAATATCTCGGAAACGAAGAGAGCTATGGCAAAATGTTAAGAGACCTTTTTTGTAGAGAATTAAGTTTCCTACTTTTTATGTTCTATGATATTTTTTGATCAGATGCGTAGTTCTCGAGATATATCAAGATATTTAAAAGTTCCGAACCCGCACCAACATAATAGAGATACAGAAACACCGTTGCCCCTTTCTTTGAGATAACTCTGCACTATTGCGAGCTGCAAATGCCACTTCCAGCTTAGCTGTGCAGAGGAAGAACAACAAGAAGAAGGAATATCTCGAAATATGTCCGTCAGGCCCCTTCCCTTGAGATAAATCTGCAAATATCTCGGAAACGAAGAGAGCTATGGCAAAATGTTAAGAGACCTTTTTTGTAGAGAATTAAGTTTCCTACAATTTATGTTCTATGATAGTTTTTGATCAGAAGCGTAGTTTTCGAGATATATCGAGATATTTAAAAGTTCCGAAGCCGCACCAACATAATAGAGATACAGAAACACCGTGGCCCCTTTCTTTGAGCTAACTCTGCACTAGTGCGAGCCGCAAATGCCACTTCCAGCTTAGCTGTGCAGAAGAAGAACAACAAGAAGAAGAAATATCTCGAAATATGTCCGTCAGGCCCCTTCCCTTGAGATAAATCTGCAAATATCTCGGAAACGAAGCGAGCTATGGCAAAATGTTAAGAGACCTTTTTTGTAGAGAATTAAGTTTCCTACTTTTTATGTTCTATGATATTTTTTGATCAGATGCGTAGTTCTCGAGATATATCAAGATATTTAAAAGTTCCGAAGCCGCACCAACATAATAGAGATACAGAAACACCGTGGCCCCTTTCTTTGAGATAACTCTGCACTATTGCGAGCTGCAAATGCCACTTCCAGCTTAGCTGTGCAGAAGAAGAACAACAAGAAGAAGAAATATCTCGAAATATGTCCGTCAGGCCCCTTCCCTTGAGATAAATCTGCAAATATCTCGGAAACGAAGAGAGCTATGGCAAAATGTTAAGAGACCTTTTTTGTAGAGAATTAAGTTTCCTACAATTTATGTTCTATGATAGTTTTTGATCAGAAGCGTAGTTTTCGAGATATATCGAGATATTTAAAAGTTCCGAAGCCGCACCAACATAATAGAGATACAGAAACACCGTGGCCCCTTTCTTTGAGATAACTCTGCACTAGTGCGAGCCGCAAATGCCACTTCCAGCTTAGCTGTGCAGAAGAAGAACAACAAGAAGAAGAAATATCTCGAAATATGTCCGTCAGGCCCCTTCCCTTGAGATAAATCTGCAAATATCTCGGAAACGAAGCGAGCTATGGCAAAATGTTAAGAGACCTTTTTTGTAGAGAATTAAGTTTCCTACTTTTTATGTTCTATGATATTTTTTGATCAGATGCGTAGTTCTCGAGATATATCAAGATATTTAAAAGTTCCGAACCCGCACCAACATAATAGAGATACAGAAACACCGTTGCCCCTTTCTTTGAGATAACTCTGCACTATTGCGAGCTGCAAATGCCACTTCCAGCTTAGCTGTGCAGAGGAAGAACAACAAGAAGAAGAAATATCTCGAAATATGTCCGTCAGGCCCCTTCCCTTGAGATAAATCTGCAAATATCTCGGAAACGAAGAGAGCTATGGCAAAATGTTAAGAGACCTTTTTTGTAGAGAATTAAGTTTCCTACAATTTATGTTCTATGATATTTTTTGATCAGATGCGTAGTTCTCGAGATATATCAAGATATTTAAAAGTTCCGAAGCCGCACCAACATAATAGAGATACAGAAACACCGTGGCCCCTTTCTTTGAGATAACTCTGCACTATTGCGAGCTGCAAATGCCACTTCCAACTTAGCTGTGCAGAAGAAGAACAACAAGAAGAAGAAATATCTCGAAATATGTCCGTCAGGCCCCTTCCCTTGAGATAAATCTGCAAATATCTCGGAAACGAAGAGAGCTATGGCAAAATGTTAAGAGACCTTTTTTGTAGAGAATTAAGTTTCCTACAATTTATGTTCTATGATATTTTTTGATGAGAAGCGTAGTTTTCGAGATATATCGAGATATTTAAAAGTTCCGAAGCCGCACCAACATAATAGGGATACAGAAACACCGTGGCCCCTTTCTTTGAGATAACTCTGCACTAGTGCGAGCCGCAAATGCCACTTCCAGCTTAGCTGTGCAGAAGAAGAACAACAAGAAGAAGAAATATCTCGAAATATGTCCGTCAGGCCCCTTCCCTTGAGATATATCTGCAAATATCTCGGAAACGAAGCGAGCTATGGCAAAATGTTAAGAGACCTTTTTTGTAGAGAATTATGTTTCCTACAATTTATGTTCTACGATATTTTTTGATCAGAAGCGTAGTTTTCGAGATATATCGAGATATTTAAAAGTTCCGAAGCCGCACCAACATAATAGAGATACAGAAACACCGTGGCCCCTTTCTTTGAGATAACTCTGCACTAGTGCGAGCCGCAAATGCCACTTCCAGCTTAGCTGTGCAGAGGAAGAACAACAAGAAGAAGAAATATCTCGAAATATGTCCGTCAGGCCCCTTCCCTTGAGATAAATCTGCAAATATCTCGGAAACGAAGCGAGCTATGGCAAAATATTTAGAGACCTTTCTTGTAGAGAATTAAGTTTCCTACTTTTTATGTAGTATGATATTTTTTGATCAGATGCGTAGTTCTCGAGATATATCAAGATATTTAAAAGTTCCGAAGCCGCACCAACATAATAGAGATACAGAAACACCGTGGCCCCTCTCTTTGAGATAACTCTGCACTATTGCGAGCTGCAAATGCCACTTCCAGCTTAGCTGTGCAGAAGAAGAACAACAAGAAGAAGAAATATCTCGAAATATGTCCGTCAGGCCCCTTCCCTTGAGATAAATCTGCAAATATCTCGGAAACGAAGCGAGCTATGGCAAAATGTTTAGAGACCTTTCTTGTAGAGAATTAAGTTTCCTACTTTTTATGTAGTATGATATTTTTTGATCAGATGCGTAGTTCTCGAGATATATCAAGATATTTAAAAGTTCCGAAGCCGCACCAACATAATAGAGATACAGAAACACCGTGGCCCCTTTCTTTGAGATAACTCTGCACTATTGCGCGCTGCAAATGCCACTTCCAGCTTAGCTGTGCAGAAGAAGAACAACAAGAAGAAGAAATATCTCGAAATATGTCCGTCAGGCCCCTTCCCTTGAGATAAATCTGCAAATATCTCGGAAACGAAGCGAGCTATGGCAAAATGTTAAGAGACCTTTTTTGTAGAGAATAATGTTTCCTACAATTTACGTTCTATGATATTTTTTGATCAGAATCGTAGTTTTCGAGATATATCGAGATATTTAAAAGTTCCGAAACCGCACCAACGTAATAGAGATACAGAAACACCGTGGCCCCTCTCTTTGAGATAACTCTGCACTATTGCGAGCTGCAAATGCCACTTCCAGCTTAGCTGTGCAGAAGAAGAACAACAAGAAGAAGAAATATCTCGAAATATGTCCGTCAGGCCCCTTCCCTTGAGATAAATCTGCAATTATCTCGGAAACGAAGCGAGCTATGGCAAAATGTTTAGAGACCTTTCTTGTAGAGAATTACGTTTCCTACTTTTTATGTAGTATGATATTTTTTGATCAGATGCGTAGTTCTCGAGATATATCAAGATATTTAAAAGTTCCGAAGCCGCACCAACATAATAGAGATACAGAAACACCGTGGCCCCTTTCTTTGAGATAACTCTGCACTATTGCGCGCTGCAAATGCCACTTCCAGCGTAGCTGTGCAGAAGAAGAACAACAAGAAGAAGAAATATCTCGAAATATGTCCGTCAGGCCCCTTCCCTTGAGATAAATCTGCAAATATCTCGGAAACGAAGCGAGCTATGGCAAAATGTTAAGAGACCTTTTTTGTAGAGAATAATGTTTCCTACAATTTACGTTCTATGATATTTTTTGATCAGAAGCGTAGTTTTCGAGATATATCGAGATATTTAAAAGTTCCGAAGCCGCACCAACATAATAGAGATACAGAAACACCGTGGCCCCTTTCTTTGAGATAACTCTGCACTATTGCGACCTGCAAATGCCACTTCCAGCTCAGCTGTGCAGAAGAAGAACAACAAGAAGAAGAAATATCTCGAAATATGTCCATCAGGACCCTTCCCTTGAGATAAATCTGCAAATATCTCGGAAACCAAGCGAGCTATGGCAAAATGTTAAGGGACCTTTTTTGTAGAGAATAATGTTTCCTACAATTTACGTTCTATGATATTTTTTGATCAGAAGCGTAGTTTTCGAGATATA
Organism: Osmia lignaria lignaria; assembly: GCF_051020975.1. Classification (NCBI taxonomy): domain Eukaryota; kingdom Metazoa; phylum Arthropoda; class Insecta; order Hymenoptera; family Megachilidae; genus Osmia; species Osmia lignaria. Next base: position 4,527,797 of record NW_027478170.1, on the reverse strand, counting down.
TCGAGATATTTAAAAGTTCCGAAGCCGCACCAACATAATAGAGATACAGAAACACCGTGGCCCGTTTCTTTGAGATAACTCTGCACTATTGCGCGCTGCAAATGTCACTTCCAGCTTAGCTGTGCAGAAGAAGAACAACAACAAGAAGAAATATCTCGAAATATGTCCGTCAGGCCCCTTCCCTTGAGATAAATCTGCAAATATCTCGGAAACGAAGCGAGCTATGGCAAAATGTTAAGAGACCTTTTTTGTAGAGAATAATGTTTCCTACAATTTACGTTGTATGATATTTTTTGATCAGAAGCGTAGTTTTCAAGATATATCGAGATATTTAAAAGTTCCGAAGCCGCACCAACATAATAGAGATACAGAAACACCGTGGCCCCTTTCTTTGAGATAACTCTGCACGATTGCGAGCTGGAAATGCCACTTCCAGTTTAGCTGTGCAGAAGAAGAACAACAAGAAGAAGAAATATCTCGAAATATGTCCATCAGGACCCTTCCCTTGAGATAAATCTGCAAATATCTCGGAAACGAAGCGAGCTATGGCAAAATGTTAAGGGACCTTTTTTGTAGAGAATAATGTTTCCTACAATTTACGTTCTATGATATTTTTTGATCAGAAGCGTAGTTTTCGAGATATATCGAGATATTTAAAAGTTCCGAAGCTGCACCAACATAATAGAGATACAGAAACACCGTGGCCCCTTTCTTTGAGATAACCCTGCACTATTGCGAGCTGCAAATGCCACTTCCAGCTTAGCTGTGCAGAAGAAGAACAACAAGAAGAAGAAATATCTCGAAATATGTCCGTCAGGCCCCTTCCCTTGAGATAAATCTGCAAATATCTCGGAAACGAAGAGAGCTATGGCAAAATGTTAAGAGACCTTTTTTGTAGAGAATTAAGTTTCCTACTTTTCATGTTCTATGATATTTTTTGATCAGATGCGTAGTTCTCGAGATATATCAAGATATTTAAAAGTTCCTAAGCCGCACCAACATAATAGAGATACAGAAACACCGTGGCCCCTTTCTTTGAGATAACTGTGCACTAGTGCGAGCCGCAAATGCCACTTCCAGCTTAGCTGTGCAGAAGAAGAACAACAAGAAGAAGAAATATCTCGAAATATGTCCGTCAGGCCCCTTCCCTTGAGATAAATCTGCAAATGTCTCGGAAACGAAGCGAGCTATGGCAAAATGTTAAGAGACCTTTTTTGTAGAGAATTAAGTTTCCTACTTTTTATATTCTATGATATTTTTCGATCAGAGGCGTAGTTCTCGAGATATATCAAGATATTTAAAAGTTCCGAAGCCGCACCAACATAATAGAGATACAGAAACACCGTGGCCCCTTTCTTTGAGATAACTCTGCACTATTGCGCGCTGCAAATGCCACTTCCAGCTTAGCTGTGCAGAAGAAGAACAACAAGAAGAAGAAATATCTCGAAATATGTCCGTCAGGCCCCTTCCCTTGAGATAAATCTGCAAATATCTCGGAAACGAAGCGAGCTATGGCAAAATGTTAAGAGACCTTTTTTGTAGAGAATTACGTTTCCTACAATTTACGTTCTATGATATTTTTTGATCAGATGCGTAGTTCTCGATATATATCAAGATATTTAAAAGTTCCGAAGCCGCACCAACATAATAGAGATACAGAAACACCGTGGCCCCTTTCTCTGAGATAAGTCTGCACTAGTGCGAGCCGCAAATGCCACTTCCAGCTTAGCTGTGCAGAAGAAGAACAACAAGAAGAAGAAATATCTCGAAATATGTCCGTCAGGACCCTTCCCTTGAGATAAATCTGCAAATATCTCGGAAACGAAGCGAGCTATGGCAAAATATTAAGAGACCTTTTTTGTAGAGAATTAAGTTTCCTACTTTTTATGTTCTATGATATTTTTTGATCAGATGCGTAGTTCTCGAGATATATCAAGATATTTAAAAGTTCCGAAGCCGCACCAACATAATAGAGATACAGAAACACCGTGGCCCCTTTCTTTGAGATAACTCTGCACGATTGCGAGCTGGAAATGCCACTTCCAGTTTAGCTGTGCAGAAGAAGAACAACAAGAAGAAGAAATATCTCGAAATATGTCCATCAGGACCCTTCCCTTGAGATAAATCTGCAAATATCTCGGAAACGAAGCGAGCTATGGCAAAATGTTAAGGGACCTTTTTTGTAGAGAATAATGTTTCCTACAATTTACGTTCTATGATATTTTTTGATCAGAAGCGTAGTTTTCGAGATATATCGAGATATTTAAAAGTTCCGAAGCGGCACCAACATAATAGAGATACAGAAACACCGTGGCCCCTTTCTTTGAGATAACTCTGCACTATTGCGAGCTGCAAATGCCACTTCCAGCTTAGCTGTGCAGAAGAAGAACAACAAGAAGAAGAAATATCTCGAAATATGTCCGTCAGGCCCCTTCCCTTGAGATAAATCTGCAAATATCTCGGAAACGAAGCGAGCTATGGCAAAATGTTTACAGACCTTTCTTGTAGAGAAATGAGTTTCCTACTTTTTATGTAGTATGATATTTTTTGATCAGATGCGTAGTTCTCGAGATATATCAAGATATTTAAAAGTTCCGAAGCCGCACCAACATAATAGAGATACAGAAACACCGTGGCCCCTTTCTTTGAGATAACTCTGCACTATTGCGCGCTGCAAATGCCACTTCCAGCTTAGCTGTGCAGAAGAAGAACAACAAGAAGAAGAAATATCTCGAAATATGTCCGTCAGGCCCCTTCCCTTGAGATAAATCTGCAAATATCTCGGAAACGAAGGGAGCTTGGCAAAATGTTAAGAGACCTTTTTTGTAGAGAATTAAGTTTCCTACTTTTTATGTTCTATGATATTTTTCGATCAGAGGCGTAGTTCTCGAGATATATCAAGATATTTAAAAGTTCCGAAGCCGCACCAACATAATAGAGATACAGAAACACCGTGGCCCCTTTCTTTGAGATAACTCTGCACTATTGCGAGCTGCAAATGCCACTTCCAGCTTAGCTGTGCAAAGGAAGAACAACAAGAAGAAGAAATATCTCGAAATATGTCCGTCAGGCCAGTCCCTTTGAGCTGAATCTGCAAATATCTCGGAAACGAAGCGAGCTATGGCAAAATGTTAAGAGACGTTTTTTGTAGAGAATTATGTTTCCTACAATTTATGTTCTATGATATTTTTTGATCAGAAGCGTAGTTCTCGAGATATATCGAGATATTTAAAAGTTCCGAAGCCGCACCAACATAATAGGGATACAGAAACACCGTGGCCCCTTTCTTTGAGATAACTCTGCACTGTTCCGAGCTGTACATGCCACTTCCAGCTTAGCTGTGCAGAAGAAGAACAACAAGAAGAAGAAATATCTCGAAATATGTCCGTCAGGCCCCTTCCCTTGAGATATATCTGCAAATATCTCGGAAACGAAGCGAGCTATGGCAAAATGTTAAGAGACCTTTTTTGTAGAGAATTATGTTTCCTACAATTTATGTTCTATGATATTTTTTGATCAGAAGCGTAGTTCTCGAGATATATCGAGATATTTAAAAGTTCCGAAGCCGCACCAACATAATAGGGATACAGAAACACCGTGGCCCCTTTCTTTGAGATAACTCTGCACTAGTGCGAGCCGCAAATACCACTTCCAGCTGAGCTGTGCAGAAGAAGAACAACAAGAAGAAGAAATATCTCGAAATATGTCCGTCAGGCCCCTTCCCTTGAGATAAATCTGCAAATATCTCGGAAACCAAGCGAGCTATGGCAAAATGTTAAGAGACCTTATTTGTAGAGAATTAAGTTTCCTACTTTTTATGTTCTACGATATTTTTTGATCAGATGCGTAGTTCTCGAGATATATCAAGATATTCAAAAGTTCCGAAGCCGCACCAACATAATAGAGATACAGAAACACCGTGGCCCCTTTCTTTGAGATAACTCTGCACTATTGCGAACTGCAAATGCCACTTCCAGCTTAGCTGTGCAGAAGAAGAACAACAAGAAGAAGAAATATCTCGAAATATGTCCGTCAGGCCCTTTCCCTTGAGATAAATCTTCAAATATCTCGGAAAGGAAGAGAGCTATGGCAAAATGTTAAGAGACCTTTTTTGTAGAGAATTAAGTTTCCTACTTTTCATGTTCTATGATATTTTTTGATCAGATGCGTAGTTCTCGAGATATATCAAGATATTTAAAAGTTCCGAAGCCGCACCAACATAATAGAGATACAGAAACACCGTGGCCCCTCTCTTTGAGATAACTCTGCACTATTGCGAGCTGGAAATGCCACTTCCAGTTTAGCTGTCCAGAAGGAGAACAACAAGAAGAAGAAATATCTCGAAATATGTCCGTTAGGCCCCTTCCCTTGAGATAAATCTGCAAATATCTCGGAAACGAAGCGAGCTATGGCAAAATGTTAAGAGACCTTTTTTGTAGAGAATTAAGTTTCCTACTTTTTACGTTCTATGATATTTTTTGATCAGATGCGTAGTTCTCGAGATATATCAAGATATTTAAAAGTTCCGAAGCCGCACCAACATAATAGAGATACAGAAACACCGTGGCCCCTTTCTTTGAGATAACTCTGCACTATTCCGAGCTGCAAATGCCACTTCCAGCTTAGCTGTGCAGAAGAAGAATAACAAGAAGAAGAAATATCTCGAAATATGTCCGTCAGGCCCCTTCCCTTGAGATATATCTGCAAATATCTCGGAAACGAAGCGAGCTATGGCAAAATGTTAAGAGACCTTTTTTGTAGAGAATTATGTTTCCTACAGTTTATGTTCTATGATATTTTTTGATCAGAAGCGTAGTTCTCGAGATATATCGAGATATTTAAAAGTTCCGAAGCCGCACCAACATAATAGGGATACAGAAACACCGTGGCCCCTTTCTTTGAGATAACTCTGCACTAGTGCGTGCCGCAAATGCCACTTCCAGCTTAGCTGTGCAGAAGAAGAACAACAAGAAGAAGAAATATCTCGAAATATGTCCGTCAGGCCCCTTCCCTTGAGATAAATCTGCAAATATCTCGGAAACGAAGGGAGCTTGGCAAAATGTTAAGAGACCTTTTTTGTAGAGAATTAAGTTTCCTACTTTTTATGTTCTATGATATTTTTCGATCAGAGGCGTAGTTCTCGAGATATATCAAGATATTTAAAAGTTCCGAAGCCGCACCAACATAATAGAGATACAGAAACACCGTGGCCCCTTTCTTTGAGATAACTCTGCACTATTGCGAGCTGCAAATGCCACTTCCAGCTTAGCTGTGCAAAGGAAGAACAACAAGAAGAAGAAATATCTCGAAATATGTCCGTCAGGCCAGTTCCTTTGAGCTGAATCTGCAAATATCTCGGAAACGAAGCGAGCTATGGCAAAATGTTAAGAGACGTTTTTTGTAGAGAATTATGTTTCCTACAATTTATGTTCTATGATATTTTTTGATCAGAAGCGTAGTTCTCGAGATATATCGAGATATTTAAAAGTTCCGAAGCCGCACCAACATAATAGGGATACAGAAACACCGTGGCCCCTTTCTTTGAGATAACTCTGCACTGTTCCGAGCTGTAAATGCCACTTCCAGCTTAGCTGTGCAGAAGAAGAACAACAAGAAGAAGAAATATCTCGAAATATGTCCGTCAGGCCCCTTCCCTTGAGATATATCTGCAAATATCTCGGAAACGAAGCGAGCTATGGCAAAATGTTAAGAGACCTTTTTTGTAGAGAATTATGTTTCCTACAATTTATGTTCTATGATATTTTTTGATCAGAAGCGTAGTTCTCGAGATATATCGAGATATTTAAAAGTTCCGAAGCCGCACCAACATAATAGGGATACAGAAACACCGTGGCCCCTTTCTTTGAGATAACTCTGCACTAGTGCGAGCCGCAAATACCACTTCCAGCTGAGCTGTGCAGAAGAAGAACAACAAGAAGAAGAAATATCTCGAAATATGTCCGTCAGGCCCCTTCCCTTGAGATAAATCTGCAAATATCTCGGAAACCAAGCGAGCTATGGCAAAATGTTAAGAGACCTTATTTGTAGAGAATTAAGTTTCCTACTTTTTATGTTCTACGATATTTTTTGATCAGATGCGTAGTTCTCGAGATATATCAAGATATTCAAAAGTTCCGAAGCCGCACCAACATAATAGAGATACAGAAACACCGTGGCCCCTTTCTTTGAGATAACTCTGCACTATTGCGAACTGCAAATGCCACTTCCAGCTTAGCTGTGCAGAAGAAGAACAACAAGAAGAAGAAATATCTCGAAATATGTCCGTCAGGCCCCTTCCCTTGGGATAAATCTTCAAATATCTCGGAAAGGAAGAGAGCTATGGCAAAATGTTAAGAGACCTTTTTTGTAGAGAATTAAGTTTCCTACTTTTCATGTTCTATGATATTTTTTGTTCAGATGCGTAGTTCTCGAGATATATCAAGATATTTAAAAGTTCCGAAGCCGCACCAACATAATAGAGATACAGAAACACCGTGGCCCCTCTCTTTGAGATAACTCTGCACTATTGCGAGCTGGAAATGCCACTTCCAGTTTAGCTGTCCAGAAGAAGAACAACAAGAAGAAGAAATATCTCGAAATATGTCCGTTAGGCCCCTTCCCTTGAGATATATCTGCGAATATCTCGGAAACGAAGCGAGCTATGGCAAAATGTTAAGAGACCTTTTTTGTAGAGAATTATGTTTCCTACAGTTTATGTTCTATGATATTTTTTGATCAGAAGCGTAGTTCTCGAGATATATCGAGATATTTAAAAGTTCCGAAGCCGCACCAACATAATAGGGATACAGAAACACCGTGGCCCCTTTCTTTGAGATAACTCTGCACTAGTGCGTGCCGCAAATGCCACTTCCAGCTTAGCTGTGCAGAAGAAGAACAACAAGAAGAAGAAATATCTCGAAATATGTCCGTCAGGCCCCTTCCCTTGAGATAAATCTGCAAATATCTCGGAAACGAAGGGAGCTTGGCAAAATGTTAAGAGACCTTTTTTGTAGAGAATTAAGTTTCCTACTTTTTATGTTCTATGATATTTTTCGATCAGAGGCGTAGTTCTCGAGATATATCAAGATATTTAAAAGTTCCGAAGCCGCACCAACATAATAGAGATACAGAAACACCGTGGCCCCTTTCTTTGAGATAACTCTGCACTATTGCGAGCTGCAAATGCCACTTCCAGCTTAGCTGTGCAAAGGAAGAACAACAAGAAGAAGAAATATCTCGAAATATGTCCGTCAGGCCAGTTCCTTTGAGCTGAATCTGCAAATATCTCGGAAACGAAGCGAGCTATGGCAAAATGTTAAGAGACGTTTTTTGTAGAGAATTATGTTTCCTACAATTTATGTTCTATGATATTTTTTGATCAGAAGCGTAGTTCTCGAGATATATCGAGATATTTAAAAGTTCCGAAGCCGCACCAACATAATAGGGATACAGAAACACCGTGGCCCCTTTCTTTGAGATAACTCTGCACTGTTCCGAGCTGTAAATGCCACTTCCAGCTTAGCTGTGCAGAAGAAGAACAACAAGAAGAAGAAATATCTCGAAATATGTCCGTCAGGCCCCTTCCCTTGAGATATATCTGCAAATATCTCGGAAACGAAGCGAGCTATGGCAAAATGTTAAGAGACCTTTTTTGTAGAGAATTATGTTTCCTACAATTTATGTTCTATGATATTTTTTGATCAGATGCGTAGTTCTCGAGATATATCAAGATATTCAAAAGTTCCGAAGCCGCACCAACATAATAGAGATACAGAAACACCGTGGCCCCTTTCTTTGAGATAACTCTGCACTATTGCGAACTGCAAATGCCACTTCCAGCTTAGCTGTGCAGAAGAAGAACAACAAGAAGAAGAAATATCTCGAAATATGTCCGTCAGGCCCCTTCCCTTGGGATAAATCTTCAAATATCTCGGAAAGGAAGAGAGCTATGGCAAAATGTTAAGAGACCTTTTTTGTAGAGAATTAAGTTTCCTACTTTTCATGTTCTATGATATTTTTTGTTCAGATGCGTAGTTCTCGAGATATATCAAGATATTTAAAAGTTCCGAAGCCGCACCAACATAATAGAGATACAGAAACACCGTGGCCCCTCTCTTTGAGATAACTCTGCACTATTGCGAGCTGGAAATGCCACTTCCAGTTTAGCTGTCCAGAAGAAGAACAACAAGAAGAAGAAATATCTCGAAATATGTCCGTTAGGCCCCTTCCCTTGAGATATATCTGCGAATATCTCGGAAACGAAGCGAGCTATGGCAAAATGTTAAGAGACCTTTTTTGTAGAGAATTAAGTTTCCTACTTTTTATGTTCTATGATATTTTTCGATCAGAGGCGTAGTTCTCGAGATATATCAAGATATTTAAAAGTTCCGAAGCCGCACCAACATAATAGAGATACAGAAACACCGTGGCCCCTTTCTTTGAGATAACTCTGCACTATTGCGAGCTGCAAATGCCACTTCCAGCTTAGCTGTGCAAAGGAAGAACAACAAGAAGAAGAAATATCTCGAAATATGTCCGTCAGGCCAGTTCCTTTGAGCTGAATCTGCAAATATCTCGGAAACGAAGCGAGCTATGGCAAAATGTTAAGAGACGTTTTTTGTAGAGAATTATGTTTCCTACAATTTATGTTCTATGATATTTTTTGATCAGAAGCGTAGTTCTCGAGATATATCGAGATATTTAAAAGTTCCGAAGCCGCACCAACATAATAGGGATACAGAAACACCGTGGCCCCTTTCTTTGAGATAACTCTGCACTGTTCCGAGCTGTAAATGCCACTTCCAGCTTAGCTGTGCAGAAGAAGAACAACAAGAAGAAGAAATATCTCGAAATATGTCCGTCAGGCCCCTTCCCTTGAGATATATCTGCAAATATCTCGGAAACGAAGCGAGCTATGGCAAAATGTTAAGAGACCTTTTTTGTAGAGAATTATGTTTCCTACAATTTATGTTCTATGATATTTTTTGATCAGAAGCGTAGTTCTCGAGATATATCGAGATATTTAAAAGTTCCGAAGCCGCACCAACATAATAGGGATACAGAAACACCGTGGCCCCTTTCTTTGAGATAACTCTGCACTAGTGCGTGCCGCAAATGCCACTTCCAGCTTAGCTGTGCAGAAGAAGAACAACAAGAAGAAGAAATATCTCGAAATATGTCCGTCAGGCCCCTTCCCTTGAGATAAATCTGCAAATATCTCGGAAACGAAGAGAGCTATGGCAAAATGTTAAGAGACCTTTTTTGTAGAGAATTAAGTTTCCTACTTTTCATGTTCTATGATATTTTTTGATCAGATGCGTAGTTCTCGAGATATATCAAGATATTTAAAAGTTCCGAAGCCGCACCAACATAATAGAGATACAGAAACACCGTGGCCCCTCTCTTTGAGATAACTCTGCACTATTGCGAGCTGGAAATGCCACTTCCAGTTTAGCTGTGCAGAAGAAGAACAACAAGAAGAAGAAATATCTCGAAATATGTCCGTTAGGCCCCTTCCCTTGAGATAAATCTGCAAATATCTCGGAAACGAAGCGAGCTATGGCAAAATGTTAAGAGACATTTTTTGTAGAGAATTAAGTTTCCTACTTTTTATGCTCTATGATATTTTTTGATCAGATGCGTAGTTCTCGAGATATATCAAGATATTTAAAAGTTCCGAAGCCGCACCAACATAATAGGGATACAGAAACACCGTGGCCCCTTTCTTTGAGATAACTCTGCACTAGTGCGTGCCGCAAATGCCACTTCCAGCTTAGCTGTGCAGAAGAAGAACAACAAGAAGAAGAAATATCTCGAAATATGTCCGTCAGGCCCCTTCCCTTGAGATAAATCTGCAAATATCTCGGAAACGAAGAGAGCTATGGCAAAATGTTGAGAGACCTTTTTTGTAGAGAATTATGTTTCCTACAATTTATGTTGTATGATATTTTTTGATCAGAAGCGTAGTTCTCGAGATATATCGAGATATTTAAAAGTTCCAAAGCCGCACAAACATAATAGGGATACAGAAACACCGTGGCCCCTTTCTTTGAGATAACTCTGCACTAGTGCGAGCCGCAAATGCCACTTCCAGCTTAGCTGTGCAGAAGAAGAACAACAAGAAGAAGAAATAGCTCGAAATATGTCCGTCAGGCCCCTTCCCTTGAGATAAATCTGCAAATATCTCGGAAACGAAGCGAGCTATGGCAGAATGTTAAGAGACGTTTTTTGTAGAGAATTATGTTTCCTACAATTTATGTTCTATGATATTTTTTGATCAGAAGCGTAGTTCTCGAGATATATCGAGATATTTAAAAGTTCCGAAGCCGCACCAACATAATAGGGATACAGAAACACCGTGGCCCCTTTCTTTGAGATAACTCTGCACTAGTGCGAGCCGCAAATGCCACTTCCAGCTTAGCTGTGCAGAAGAAGAACAACAAGAAGAAGAAATATCTCGAAATATGTCCGTCAGGCCTCTTCCCTTGAGATAAATCTTCAAATATCTCGGAAACGAAGAGAGCTATGGCAAAATGTTAAGAGACCTTCTTTGTAGAGAATTAAGTTTCCTACTTTTCATGTTCTATGATATTTTTTGATCAGAAGCGTAGTTTTCGAGATATATCGAGATATTTAAAAGTTCCGAAGCCGCACCAACATAATAGAGATACAGAAACAGCGTGGCCCCTTTCTTTGAGATAACTGTGCACTAGTGCGAGCCACAAATGCCACTTCCAGCTTAGCTGTGCAGAAGAAGAACAACAAGAAGAAGAAATATCTCGAAATATGTCCGTCAGGCCCCTTCCCTTGAGATAAATCTGCAAATATCTCGGAAACGAAGCGAGCTATGGCAAAATGTTAAGAGACCTCTTTTGTAGAGAATTAAGTTTCCTACTTTTTATGTTCTATGACATTTTTCGATCAGATGCGTAGTTCTCGAGATATATCAAGATATTTAAAAGTTCCGAAGCCGCACCAACATAATAGAGATACAGAAACAGCGTGGCCCCTTTCTTTGAGATAACTGTGCACTAGTGCGAGCCACAAATGCCACTTCCAGCTTAGCTGTGCAGAAGAAGAACAACAAGAAGAAGAAATATCTCGAAATATGTCCGTCAGGCCCCTTCCCTTGAGATAAATCTGCAAATATCTCGGAAACGAAGAGAGCTATGGCAAAATGTTAAGAGATCTTTTTTGTAGAGAATTAAGTTTCCTACTTTTCATGTTCTATGATATTTTTTGATCAGATGCGTAGTTCTCGAGATATATCAAGATATTTAAAAGTTCCGAAGCCGCACCAACATAATAGAGATACAGAAACACCGTGGCCCCTCTCTTTGAGATAACTCTGCACTATTGCGAGCTGGAAATGCCACTTCCAGTTTAGCCGTGCAGAAGAAGAACAACAAGAAGAAGAAATATCTCGAAATATGTCCGTCAGGCCCCTTCCCTTGAGATATATCTGCAAATATCTCGGAAACGAAGCGAGCTATGGCAAAATGTTGAGAGACCTTTTTTATAGAGAATTATGTTTCCTACAATTTATGTTGTATGATATTTTTTGATCAGAAGCGTAGTTCTCGAGATATATCGAGATATTTAAAAGTTCCAAAGCCGCACAAACATAATAGGGATACAGAAACACCGTGGCCCCTTTCTTTGAGATAACTCTGCACTAGTGCGAGCCGCAAATGCCACTTCCAGCTTAGCTGTGCAGAAGAAGAACAACAAGAAGAAGAAATATCTCGAAATATGTCCGTCAGGCCCCTTCCCTTGAGATAAATCTGCAAATATCTCGGAAACGAAGCGAGCTATGGCAGAATGTTAAGAGACGTTTTTTGTAGAGAATTATGTTTCCTACAATTTATGTTCTATGATATTTTTTGATCAGAAGCGTAGTTCTCGAGATATATCGAGATATTTAAAAGTTCCGAAGCCGCACCAACATAATAGGGATACAGAAACACCGTGGCCCCTTTCTTTGAGATAACTCTGCACTAGTGCGAGCCGCAAATGCCACTTCCAGCTTAGCTGTGCAGAAGAAGAACAACAAGAAGAAGAAATATCTCGAAATATGTCCGTCAGGCCCCTTCCCTTGAGATAAATCTTCAAATATCTCGGAAACGAAGAGAGCTATGGCAAAATGTTAAGAGACCTTCTTTGTAGAGAATTAAGTTTCCTACTTTTCATGTTCTATGATATTTTTTGATCAGAAGCGTAGTTTTCGAGATATATCGAGATATTTAAAAGTTCCGAAGCCGCACCAACATAATAGAGATACAGAAACAGCGTGGCCCCTTTCTTTGAGATAACTGTGCACTAGTGCGAGCCACAAATGCCACTTCCAGCTTAGCTGTGCAGAAGAAGAACAACAAGAAGAAGAAATATCTCGAAATATGTCCGTCAGGCCCCTTCCCTTGAGATAAATCTGCAAATATCTCGGAAACGAAGCGAGCTATGGCAAAATGTTAAGAGACCTCTTTTGTAGAGAATTAAGTTTCCTACTTTTTATGTTCTATGATATTTTTCGATCAGATGCGTAGTTCTCGAGATATATCAAGATATTTAAAAGTTCCGAAGCCGCACCAACATAATAGAGATACAGAAACACCGTGGCCCCTTTCTTTGAGATAACTCTGCACTAGTGCGAGCCGCAAATGCCACTTCCAGCTTAGCTGTGCAGAAGAGGAACAACAAGAAGAAGAAATATCTCGAAATATGTCCGTCAGGCCCCTTCCCTTGAGATAAATCTGCAAATATCTCGGAAACGAAGAGAGCTATGGCAAAATGTTAAGAGACCTTTTTTGTAGAGAATTAAGTTTCCTACTTTTCATGTTCTATGATATTTTTTGATCAGATGCGTAGTTCTCGAGATATATCAAGATATTTAAAAGTTCCGAAGCCGCACCAACATAATAGAGATACAGAAACACCGTGGCCCCTCTCTTTGAGATAACTCTGCACTATTGCGAGCTGGAAATGCCACTTCCAGTTTAGCCGTGCAGAAGAAGAACAACAAGAAGAAGAAATATCTCGAAATATGTCCGTTAGGCCCCTTCCCTTGAGATAAATCTGCAAATATCTCGGAAACGAAGCGAGCTATGGCAAAATGTTAAGAGACCTTTTTTGTAGAGAATTAAGTTTCCTACTTTTTATGTTCTATGATATTTTTTGATCAGATGCGTAGTTCTCGAGATATATCAAGATATTCAAAAGTTCCGAAGCCGCACCAACATAATAGAGATACAGAAACACCGTGGCCCCTTTCTTTGAGATAACTCTGCACTATTCCGAGCTGTAAATGCCACTTCCAGCTTAGCTGTGCAGAAGAAGAACAACAAGAAGAAGAAATATCTCGAAATATGTCCGTCAGGCCCCTTCCCTTGAGATATATCTGCAAATATCTCGGAAACGAAGCGAGCTATGGCAAAATGTTAAGAGACCTTTTTTGTAGAGAATTAAGTTTCCTACTTTTCATGTTCTATGATATTTTTTGATCAGATGCGTAGTTCTCGAGATATATCAAGATATTTAAAAGTTCCGAAGCCGCACCAACATAATAGAGATACAGAAACACCGTGGCCCCTCTCTTTGTGATAACTCTGCACTATTGCGAGCTGGAAATGCCACTTCCAGTTTAGCTGTGCAGAAGAAGAACAACAAGAAGAAGAAATATCTCGAAATATGTCCGTTAGGCCCCTTCCCTTGAGATAAATCTGCAAATATCTCGGAAACGAAGCGAGCTATGGCAAAATGTTAAGAGACCTTTTTTGTAGAGAATTAAGTTTCCTACTTTTTATGTTCTATGATATTTTTTGATCAGATGCGTAGTTCTCGAGATATATCAAGATATTTAAAAGTTCCGAAGCCGCACCAACATAATAGAGATACAGAAACACCGTGGCCCCTTTCTTTGAGATAACTCTGCACTATTCCGAGCTGTAAATGCCACTTCCAGCTTAGCTGTGCAGAAGAAGAACAACAAGAAGAAGAAATATCTCGAAATATGTCCGTCAGGCCCCTTCCCTTGAGATAAATCTGCAAATATCTCGGAAACGAAGCGAGCTATGGCAAAATGTTAAGAGACCTCTTTTGTAGAGAATTAGGTTTCCTACTTTTTATGTTCTATGATATTTTTCGATCAGATGCGTAGTTCTCGAGATATATCAAGATATTTAAAAGTTCCGAAGCCGCACCAACATAATAGAGATACAGAAACAGCGTGGCCCCTTTCTTTGAGATAACTGTGCACTAGTGCGAGCCACAAATGCCACTTCCAGCTTAGCTGTGCAGAAGAAGAACAACAAGAAGAACAAATATCTCGAAATATGTCCGTCAGGCCCCTTCCCTTGAGATAAATCTGCAAATATCTCGGAAACGAAGAGAGCTATGGCAAAATGTTAAGAGATCTTTTTTGTAGAGAATTAAGTTTCCTAATTTTCATGTTCTCTGATATTTTTTGATCAGATGCGTAGTTCTCGAGATATATCAAGATATTTAAAAGTTCCGAAGCCGCACCAAAATAATAGAGATACAGAAACACCGTGGCCCCTCTCTTTGAGATAACTCTGCACTATTGCGAGCTGGAAATGCCACTTCCAGTTTAGCCGTGCAGAAGAAGAACAACAAGAAGAAGAAATATCTCGAAATATGTCCGTCAGGCCCCTTCCCTTGAGATATATCTGCAAATATCTCGGAAACGAAGCGAGCTATGGCAAAATGTTGAGAGACCTTTTTTGTAGAGAATTATGTTTCCTACAATTTATGTTGTATGATATTTTTTCATCAGAAGCGTAGTTCTCGAGATATATCGAGATATTTAAAAGTTCCAAAGCCGCACAAACATAATAGGGATACAGAAACACCGTGGCCCCTTTCTTTGAGATAACTCTGCACTAGTGCGAGCCGCAAATGCCACTTCCAGCTTAGCTGTGCAGAAGAAGAACAACAAGAAGAAGAAATATCTCGAAATATGTCCGTCAGGCCCCTTCCCTTGAGATAAATCTGCAAATATCTCGGAAACGAAGCGAGCTATGGCAGAATGTTAAGAGACGTTTTTTGTAGAGAATTATGTTTCCTACAATTTATGTTCTATGATATTTTTTGATCAGAAGCGTAGTTCTCGAGATATATCGAGATATTTAAAAGTTCCGAAGCCGCACCAACATAATAGGGATACAGAAACACCGTGGCCCCTTTCTTTGAGATAACTCTGCACTAGTGCGAGCCGCAAATGCCACTTCCAGCTTAGCTGTGCAGAAGAAGAACAACAAGAAGAAGAAATATCTCGAAATATGTCCGTCAGGCCCCTTCCCTTGAGATAAATCTGCAAATATCTCGGAAACGAAGAGAGCTATGGCAAAATGTTAAGAGACCTTTTTTGTAGAGAATTAAGTTTCCTACTTTTCATGTTCTATGATATTTTTTGATCAGATGCGTAGTTCTCGAGATATATCAAGATATTTAAAAGTTCCGAAGCCGCACCAACATAATAGAGATACAGAAACACCGTGGCCCCTCTCTTTGAGATAACTCTGCACTATTGCGAGCTGGAAATGCCACTTCCAGTTTAGCCGTGCAGAAGAAGAACAACAAGAAGAAGAAATATCTCGAAATATGTCCGTTAGGCCCCTTCCCTTGAGATAAATCTGCAAATATCTCGGAAACGAAGCGAGCTATGGCAAAATGTTAAGAGACCTTTTTTGTAGAGAATTAAGTTTCCTACTTTTTATGTTCTATGATATTTTTTGATCAGATGCGTAGTTCTCGAGATATATCAAGATATTCAAAAGTTCCGAAGCCGCACCAACATAATAGAGATACAGAAACACCGTGGCCCCTTTCTTTGAGATAACTCTGCACTATTCCGAGCTGTAAATGCCACTTCCAGCTTAGCTGTGCAGAAGAAGAACAACAAGAAGAAGAAATATCTCGAAATATGTCCGTCAGGCCCCTTCCCTTGAGATATATCTGCAAATATCTCGGAAACGAAGCGAGCTATGGCAAAATGTTAAGAGACCTTTTTTGTAGAGAATTAAGTTTCCTACTTTTCATGTTCTATGATATTTTTTGATCAGATGCGTAGTTCTCGAGATATATCAAGATATTTAAAAGTTCCGAAGCCGCACCAACATAATAGAGATACAGAAACACCGTGGCCCCTTTCTTTGAGATAACTCTGCACTATTCCGAGCTGTAAATGCCACTTCCAGCTTAGCTGTGCAGAAGAAGAACAACAAGAAGAAGAAATATCTCGAAATATGTCCGTCAGGCCCCTTCCCTTGAGATATATCTGCAAATATCTCGGAAACGAAGCGAGCTATGGCAAAATGTTAAGAGACCTTTTTTGTAGAGAATTATGTTTCCTACAATTTATGTTCTATGATATTTTTTGATCAGAAGCGTAGTTCTCGAGATATATCGAGATATTTAAAAGTTCCGAAGCCGCACCAACATAATAGGGATACAGAAACACCGTGGCCCCTTTCTTTGAGATAACTCTGCACTATTGCGCGCTGCAAATGCCACTTCCAGCTTAGCTGTGCAGAAGAAGAACAACAAGAAGAAGAAATATCTCGAAATATGTCCGTTAGGCCCCTTCCCTTGAGATAAATCTGCAAATATCTCGGAAACGAAGCGAGCTATGGCAAAATGTTAAGAGACCTTTTTTGTAGAGAATTAAGTTTCCTACTTTTTATGTTCTATGATATTTTTTGATCAGATGCGTAGTTCTCGAGATATATCAAGATATTTAAAAGTTCCGAAGCCGCACCAACATAATAGAGATACAGAAACACCGTGGCCCCTTTCTTTGAGATAACTCTGCACTATTCCGAGCTGTAAATGCCACTTCCAGCTTAGCTGTGCAGAAGAAGAACAACAAGAAGAAGAAATATCTCGAAATATGTCCGTCAGGCCCCTTCCCTTGAGATATATCTGCAAATATCTCGGAAACGAAGCGAGCTATGGCAAAATGTTAAGAGACCTTTTTTGTAGAGAATTATGTTTCCTACAATTTATGTTCTATGATATTTTTTGATCAGAAGCGTAGTTCTCGAGATATATCGAGATATTTAAAAGTTCCGAAGCCGCACAAACATAATAGGGATACAGAAACACCGTGGCCCCTTTCTTTGAGATAACTCTGCACTAGTGCGAGCCGCAAATGCCACTTCCAGCTTAGCTGTGCAGAAGAAGAACAACAAGAAGAAGAAATATCTCGAAATATGTCCGTCAGGCCCCTTCCCTTGAGATAAATCTGCAAATATCTCGGAAACGAAGCGAGCTATGGCAGAATGTTAAGAGACGTTTTTTGTAGAGAATTATGTTTCCTACAATTTATGTTCTATGATATTTTTTGATCAGAAGCGTAGCTCTCGAGATATATCGAGATATTTAAAAGTTCCGAAGCCGCACCAACATAATAGGGATACAGAAACACCGTGGCCCCTTTCTTTGAGATAACTCTGCACTATTCCGAGCTGTAAATGCCACTTCCAGCTTAGCTGTGCAGAAGAAGAACAACAAGAAGAAGAAATATCTCGAAATATGTCCGTCAGGCCCCTTCCCTTGAGATATATCTGCAAATATCTCGGAAACGAAGCGAGCTATGGCAAAATGTTAAGAGACCTTTTTTGTAGAGAATTATGTTTCCTACAATTTATGTTCTATGATATTTTTTGATCAGAAGCGTAGTTCTCGAGATATATCGAGATATTTAAAAGTTCCGAAGCCGCACAAACATAATAGGGATACAGAAACACCGTGGCCCCTTTCTTTGAGATAACTCTGCACTAGTGCGAGCCGCAAATGCCACTTCCAGCTTAGCTGTGCAGAAGAAGAACAACAAGAAGAAGAAATATCTCGAAATATGTCCGTCAGGCCCCTTCCCTTGAGATAAATCTGCAAATATCTCGGAAACGAAGCGAGCTATGGCAGAATGTTAAGAGACGTTTTTTGTAGAGAATTATGTTTCCTACAATTTATGTTCTATGATAT